>NW_004797427.1:396147-397683 GCF_000002075.1 Aplysia californica | reverse complement strand
AGAGAGAGAGAGAGAGAGAGAGAGAGAGAGAGGAGGGGGCTTTAGCAATAGTTTATAATGTTAATGTTAATAGCCATACCAACATTTTTCTGAATAATGGAAGTGAACACTGTCAAGTTGTGAGTCCGATGTGTGTTGTGAGTCCCCGTGCGGGATCTACAAAGGTGTGCTACACTAGAGACCAGTTATTGTCTGTAAACAAAAAGACACATGACATTTCATATGAAACGGCCGTTTGCTTGTCTCAGCTTGGCCTTGAAAGATCTAAAGACTCAGCCAGCAAAGTTAAGAAATACAAGAGGAGGAAACGAGGAGGTAGAAGAAAACAAAGAGCAATCACTGTTGTCACAGGGAATAGGTGTGTTAGTTTAAATGAACCTCGAAGCGTCATTACTCCCATGAACTTAATTGCCGTTGACACAAAAAACACCGAAACTGAATTGTCAAGTAATCTTAAAATTATTCTACTGAACACACAGTCAACCTAAAAAAAGACCGTTTTACTCAGTGATTTAATACTTGAGTCTAACTCCGATATCGCATTTTTTACGGAGTCATGGTTGCGGAACATCGGAGATGAAATCATTATAGCCGGCCTAACTCCACCGGGATACAAGTCCATCTCCGTCCCAAGAAATGGTCGTGGGGGAGGGATATGCGTAATTTATAAAGGATCTCTAAACATCACTCCACAGAAAATGCCCTCCTTTAAAACGTTCAAATGTTGTGAGATCAGTCTACATATCAAAGGGTGTCCCGTCGTTTTTGTCTGTGTCTAACGACCACCTCCAAGCAGGAAAAACAAACTGAAAATTAAAGATTTCATTACTGAATTCCAGGATTTACTAGACATGCATACCACCAAGAAGACACAGCCTATAATTTAAGGAGACTTTAATTTACATTTTGAAGATAACTTCGACACTAATGTTAAAGCTATCAAATCTATTCTAGAGACTCGTGTTGATGTCCCCACTCACATTAAAAAACACACATTAGATTGGGTGATTACGGACAGTGTCAATAAAATCGGTGAAATTCAAGTAAAGAACAAATGCATTTCTGATCACTACGTGGTGTCCTTTGAAATAACTCGTATAGGGAAGCCCAAACCGAGACACCGCAAAATTACAACCCGGAAAATGGACATTGATAATGAAATGTTTGGAGCGGACATTCGCCAGCTTCTAAAATTCATACACGGTTCAACCTCCGAGAAGGTAGATATTTTCAACACCAAGATGTGGGAACTACTAAACAAACATACACCGGTCAAATCCAAAACAGTGACTGATCGACCTTCTGCCCCGTGGAATACTTTTGAAATTGAACAATCTAAAATGGAACGTACACGAGCTGAAAGACGCTGGAGATCAACAAAGCTGAAAATTCATGAGGACATTTATAGAAACTGTAACAACATAGTGAAATCGTTAATAGCATCTGCCAAATTTATGTATTATAACGGAAAAATTAATGAATGTACCACCTCTAAAGCTTTATTTTGTATAACAAATCAGTTGTCTGGTAAGAAAG
>NW_004797427.1:389484-390975 GCF_000002075.1 Aplysia californica | reverse complement strand
TGGTTTTGAGATAGTGGGCTTTACACCTCTGTAGCTTGTTGTTGTTTTCTATCCCTGGATGTGATTCGGCTTCTTCTCTGGCCTTGATAAGGTCGTTTTGTGTTTTCTGGAGTTCTGGCGTCCAGTATGGGGTGTAATTTTTTCGTACTCCTGTAGGTATGGTTTCTTTTGCTGACTTAAGGATGTTTTCATTGAACTCTTTGATGGCATTGTTAATGTTTTTGTCGAAGACTGCGATGTTTTTTGTCAGCTCATTAGTTCTTATGCTGAAAAGTCTCCAGTCTGCCTTTTTGTAGTTCCATCTCGGCCTTTTCGGGCTGTCCTCTGGCAGGCTCTCTACTATGGTAAGAAGAACAGGGCGATGGTCACTTCCCCCGAGCTGGGTTTCCACTTTTCTACTTAGATGCCTGTGCAAGTTTTCTATGCAGAGTGCTATGTCTGGAGTCGTAGTTGAATGCCAAGCTCGAGAATAAAATGTGGGTTGGTCTAAAGGATCATTTACAAGCAGAAGCTGGTTTTCATCTTGCCAAGCCTCTATTTCTTCTCCTCTCCTGTCTAGTCTGCTATATCCCCAACTCTGGGACTGGCTGTTGAAATCTCCAGCGATGATAAAGTCTGTGTCTGGAACTTCTATGGTTTCTAGCACAAGGTTTTTATCGTTTGGAGAATAGTATTTCACTAGATCCAGATTGCCCTGCTGGTGGTGATCCTGTTGTGGATATATTCAGCTTCTCCTGTATATTTCTTGATTTCAATGGTATTTAGGTTATTTCTTACCAGGGTCAATACTCCTCCTTTTTTCTACCTTGGCGATCGTTTCTGAAGCACTGATATCCTCTTACCCTAAAGCTTGCCTCCTCCTGCAGGTGCGTTTCCTGTATACAGCTGATATGTATTTCATTATCTTTTAGAAAGTTTTCCAGCTCTGTTTTCTTGTTTGAGATTCCTTCGGCATTCCAGTGCATGATATTAAGACTTTTCTTTACCTGTTTTGTGTTTGTGTTACCAGTCGCTTTTCTTCCTCGTCTCCTGGCATTCCAAGACGATGGAAGGCCCTCTGGGGAGGACCCCTTCGAGGCTTGGGGCCCGACACTGCACCTGCCTGGTGGGTCCTCACAGGGCGAGCACCATATCTAAAGTTACCTACTTCAAGTGTCATTTATTGCAGTATTACGTGATATTGTGGTTCTCTAGAGTGCGCCTTGCGGCCCAATACCTCCGATTTCAGCACTCCAGCTCCAGGTCCAAGGACCTACCTGGGAGCACAGGGAGGAATTGTTACCCGATCCCACCCGTAGTCAGGACTTAATGCGGTCCTTTTCCGTATGATGCTCCCGTCAGAGGACTCCTAGGGCATTTAATGACGTGGTAGCGCCACCTACCACCTCACCCCATCCTGGTAAGAGCATCGCCAGTTGGTCCGGGGCTGCTTATTCAACATATTCACAGCTAACCTCCATTACAGTGGCCGTTCCCTATCCGCCACCTGGG
>NW_004797427.1:386817-388081 GCF_000002075.1 Aplysia californica | reverse complement strand
CACACACACCCACCCACCCACCCACACCCACACACACACCCACACGCATGCGCTCATACGCACACAAAAGCACACACAAACAAAGGCATCATTAGTTAGGACAGATGGGGAGAGCAAGAACGTTTGCCACCACTGGTACTCTGTGATCCAGTTGTCCTATTCAGTTAGACAATACAATAACATGTTGATCTGCAGAATAGGGTAGGAAAGCAAACATCCCGGGATTGGAGTACCTTAGGTCTGTTACAGTCTATAAACTATAGTTTTCCTAAAAGGGGGATAACAGATGCTCTTATGCCCAGTAGAATTGTAAATGGGCTGATTTATTAATGCCATGCTCATATTGTGCTGAAACAACATAGGAGGAACTGCTGCCTTTTGTTTCCTCATCCTTACTACCGTCGTTTTTCCTCTACTTTTTTGTATGTTTGTCACTCTCTTGTGAACTGCTATTGCCTTGATAGTCGCAGCAGACTTTGAGCTGTAGAGGCTAGAGAAGCGAGTAGAATAAGTCTGATTACTCGTTTGGACCTCTCGGTTGACATCCACCCCTTGGCACTCTTTTGACCTTATGCAGTTGCGAGCGCCGTAAAACCTTACAAAACCAAAAATAAACCATAGTTGCAGTTGGTTGATCTCCTTCACTCTCTCCCGAGAGGAAATGTCTCTCCTTTTAGCATTTTGGTTCCTTCAGTGAAAGCCATTTTGTTCTTGTGATCGATACTGCATCCTAACTGGCTGTCTCACTGTACATCATTAATGGGACTGGTGTAGAACAATAAAAGGTTCAGAAAGGTGAACGAATCATTGTGAAGTCGTGTTAGCTTTTGATTAGGAATGACAGGCGGCAGTTGAAGTAAATTTTGACCCCCAATTCTTATTTCAAATTAGAAGCATCTTTAGCATACGATACGGCGTTATAGCGACCCAAATAATAAATTATAACATTAGTGAGAGTGGAGACCCCAGATATGTGTGTGTAGTAGGTCACCTAAGTTTCCAATGAAGGGCTTAAATTTCCTTTTACTTCTCAGACTACATAGATGCTCACATTTGGATAAACATTACCTTTTATACTTTTACTTCTCTTACTACATAGATGATCACATTGAGATAAGTTTTACCTTCCAATCCCCAGCCGGTTTCTCCTGGAGTGATGGGACGGCTCTCAACTTTATGTTCTGGACTCCAGGCGGAGGAGCCATTGACGATGACAACTCCTTGCACCAGGACTGTGTTGTGGTCAGTGGCACACCTTAGACGG
>NW_004797427.1:352891-385915 GCF_000002075.1 Aplysia californica | reverse complement strand
CCCCCCCCTATCACCGTCTCTTTCTCCGTGCATTCTTTCAACATAATTAAATATCCATTTCCTTTTCTTCAAATGATCAATAGACATCTTACTTTACAGTGTCTTATGTATGAGGTTCACTTCCATGAAGAAGAGAAAACACACTGAGGAAAATCTCTCCCAAGCTTATCAGAGACAGAGCATGTCATAACTAAAATACGTGCTACATGCATTCCTGTCCTAAAGTCTTTTTTTATGTTTTTGTACTCGGCACCGTGAATACAGTTTAACTCTTTGGGCCGGAATGGATGCTTCGGTGCTAAGGAGTCAGGTATGGTAAATGTTGAACGCCCTCGTTAACATGCGGGACTGACAAATTTAAAATCTGTCTCCTATAGAGTTATGGCAAGTGGGTGGAGAGCCTATGAAAACTCCGCAGCGACTCAGAGCAGAAAATCACCCAATTGAGCTCTCAAACCAGAGCCACCCTTACCATAATTCAACACAATACCAACTGAAGTACTGACACCGTCCAGAAAGTAAAACGATCTTTTTTGCAAATAACTTTAAATAGAATGCACCAAAGTATTTTTAATTTTGACAGTAAACATGTTTTTATTTGCCTTTAGAACCTATCTTCTACTTCGGGTGTCAGGTCTGGAACAGACCCATTCCTTCCTGTTGCCTGTCTACTTAATCAACTCTGTTCCTCTCTTTGAGTCATTAATTTTGCTGCTAAGTCTCTCTGGCCATCTAGTAGGACCTATAGGAATGAAAAAAAGTGGTCGGCATATACTTATAATAAACGGTTTATCATTTGTTAATTAATGAATCTTGCGTTTAAGCAGACATACAGTATAAATCCTCCAACGTGGAAGGTTAGACAAGTCTTAAATAAGGGTGAGGGAAATAAAAGCATGTTTTGTTTACAAAGTTCCCTTCTGTTGATGCTATGAACTTTGCTACAAATAGGAGAGTCAGGCAGTGAAAGACTCATGTGTACTCTACTGACTTAATTAGCGACAAGGAAGGACTGCGCTTTAGTGTGCTAGTGTTTTTGCCGCTAGTGAAGCAGATATAAGACTTTCATCTCGGGGAGAAGTTCCTTTAGATAGGACGATTTAACTTTATCTTTGAAAAAAAAAGTAGTTCCTGGAAAGACATTATATTTTTATGTAGATTATTGTGGTTTTGTATCTGAAAGTCCCACTTTAGGAAATCAAAAGTTATTCCCAAAACACTCTTTTATTTTTTCAATGGACGGCTTATATGTGTAGTAGTTTTCCTTCAGGGGCTCAGGTGCAGAGAGTTTGTAGGCTGTGGGTATCAGGCCTCAAAGGGTACTGGGACAAGCTGTACAGATTTGAAGGTTTAGGTGGGAGGCTCTGGCAGGGGGCAACAGAATTTTTATCTGCAATAATAATATGCTTTCAAAGAATAATCTCTTCTCCTGAATTCTGGGTGTTGAAACGGACGCCCTTATTTGGTTTAACTGTTTCTACTCTACGTTTTATAATGACATTGCGTCTTTTGTCTTCCTAGAGATGAAGGGTATGTGGATATATGAGTCTGTTAGTATTTGTGCGTTTATGCGTATGTGTCTGTGTTTCTATGTGAAATGATACAGGTTTAACGCCCCTATCAACACTATAAGGTTATATAAGAGGCGGGGCCTCCGAGTTTAATGTCCATCTCCCAAGGAATAACGTCGGACCGAGCTGAGGCTCGAACCCCCGAACCCGCAATTTCACGATTACGATTCCAGTAGCCTAACCACAAGGCTACCGACGCCACTCTTGTTTCTATATGTGTATGTGTGTATATATGTGTGTGTGTGTGCGCACGCTTATTTGTGTGTAAGCACAAGAGCATACACACAAACAACATAATAATCTCCAACACAAACACACCCACGCACTCCCTCCTCCATTAACACACGCACACGCACAGGCACACAAACACACACACACACACACACACACACACACACACACACACACACTCAGACATCTACAAGCACACATAAAGTAGTAGGCACGTAGTCTTGTGTCGACACGCCTCACTCACATTGTGTTCCCCAGACGCTGCCTCCAGCTCTGTCACCACAGCTCCCACCCCAGGTATAGTGCAGCCAGTTGGTCCAAACACACAGTACGTCCCCCCAGTGACTTGGGAACCTCTCGTGACGCGACCTCCACCTGTGGTCACACAGAACCCTTGGGCCGGCAACCCCACACAGAACCCTTGGGCTGGCAACCCCACACAGAACCCCATCATACAAAACCCCACACAAATCCCCACACAGTACCCCTGGGGCGGTAACCCCACACAAAATCCCATACAATACCCCACCCAAAATCCCTGGGCTGAAAACCCTACACAAAACCCCTTTGGTGGAAACCCTACACAAAACCCCTTTGGCGGAAACCCCACACAAAACCCCTGGGCCGGCAACCCCACACAAAACCCCTGGGCCGACAACCCCACAGGGTACCCTCCAGTCGCTGCCAACCCTACCAATTCAGGCTTACAGCAGGGCCCTGGAAAGTCTGGTAAACACCATGAAGCTACATTCTAGCAGGCACATAGCGAAACGCGCATATAGCGAACAGATTTTCACGCCCTGACTGTTTTCTTAAAGCCTACATGTATATTCTTTGTATTTAAAACACATAAATAGCAAAATTAGGAAATAACCAAAGACTGCCGCATCCTGCCGGTTTCGCTATGTGCGCGCTAGACTGTATTTTGCGTTATGCATGTCTTATTTGATAAAAAATGCAAATTTTAGCTATCAATTCTTAAAGTGAGAGTGGAGTCCTTGGATGTATAAAGCATAGGTCAAGTTAGTCCCCAATGAAGTGTTTATGATTACTTTTGACCTCTAGTTGTTCCAGGGCCTCTAAGACAGGCCTGTCCTGTCTATTGAAGGTAATGACATGGGGTTTACATACATCGCAAGAAGAGGCCTATCAAAAGTATAACCTTTTCGTTTAAGTGTTTTCGAATTTCAGGACCTTGTAATGTTTCCAGTACAGTTTCTTGACACCTTTGCCACTTTAGCTATGTGGAGATAGATATAGTCTAGCACGCACATAGCAGCACGCGCATATAATCGAAAATACACATGCAGATCTAATTCAGATCTCGAATTTTTTTTACATATTTCTTTGTATTCAAAACACGCACATATCGTAAACAATTTGTACATAGCGAAAAGATACAGATGTCTGCAAAGGTTATTCTAACTAAACATGACTGCAAATATTGTTTATCGAAAAAGCTGTGATGGGAGAGAGAGAGAGAGAAAGAGAGAGAGAGAGAGAGAGAGAGAGAGAGAGAGTGAGAGTGAGAGAGAGAGAGACAGACAGACAGACAGACAGATAGACAGACAGACAGACAGACAGACAGAGAGGGGGAAATACGCGCGCACACACACAGAGAGAGAGAGGGGAGAGAGAGGGGAGAGAGAGAGAGAGAGAGAGAGACTTCTGCATAAGACGAGGCCAACAATGCAGGCCAAGAGGAAGTAGATCTAGATCTATTTATTGAATACATCACAGAAGTCCTTCACGGCAGATCTCGCCTGCACACCAACAGATGTGTGTGTCGTGTGGTGAGTCTGTAGTCACGTAAAGGCACATAGGTCTCTCCGATGTTGACGCCGTGTGTGTCAGCACGCTTTCGATTCCACAGAGATTTAAATTACACACCATTTTTGTAGCTTTCCGGCATTCTGCAAGGCTAAGTCGAGTGGAAGTTGTAGGAAATAGTGTACTATATCATAGCAAAAGGAGAAGAAAGGTTTCTTGGTTGAGGAAAAACTGCTTATCCTTGCAGATGTGAATGAAAAATCAACATAAAACACACCAAAGCTACAAATATAAGCGACTGCGTCAACTCATGGGTAAAGACTGTTTTAAAATAAAAATGAACCCAATTCTGAAAAATAGAAACAATTCAGTGACTGCCAAAATAAAAACTCTAAATGTATAAGTGTGCTACACCCTTCTATATGGCTCTAAATTCTTGGCAATCACGAAAGACTGTCGAAATTAAATAGAATCAACAGAAATGTGGTTTCTTGGGAGACTTTTGAAAATCTCTATGGAGGAACAGACGTCAAATGAGGTAATGCTCAAAGAAGCCAACGTAAGACAATTGAGAAGAGACAAATACAGTTTCTGGACCACTTGAATAGACATACGGGCATTGGTCATCTGGCTCTCACTGGTAACATTAAAGGCAAACAAGTCAGAGCCAGACCCAAAGATCGCCGATACCTGTCATTGATCTGGTACTGGATAAAGATGGTGATGATATTGATGAACCCAACACGTGTGTTGGCATCGTGTAGGGCCACCTATTATTTCACGTAAAATTTAAATTCAGTTGCCCAACTCTGCAAATCTGTCTTGGTGTAGCCTGGAATTCGTACATAACGAAAAGATGCCCTCGCCCAGCCAATTTTGCTATGTGCGCGCTAGACTGTAGCATCAAACGTTTTACCAGAGAATAAGATGGATCAATCCCACAAAAGGCGCCCTCTACATTCAAGAACATAAATGTTGGACTGTGTTTGTCCCTTCTCAAAGATTTATTATCTATTGTTTTCAGGCAACGCAGCAAAAGTGGTCATAAAGATCGTTTAAATCTTTAATATTTTAATATTTCTCTTTTCTGTGTTTAAGTTTTGTTTTAATTTCTCCTTGATTCCTCTATTCATACATAAATTATGAAAAGAAAGCTCAGTGTGTTTTCTGCCTGTTCCCTTCTTCTTAGTCCTTTTCTAAATGATTTTCTAACATCAGAAACACTCTGCCGAGCTTTTCCAGAAAATTTTCATTAGTAAATAAATCCATATTATAGAAACAAATCTGCTCATTGTGCCATTTTCCATTGTCTTTTTTATAACCTGATAAACGCAAAATGTCTTCATAAAAAGTATTAGGTGGTGGCCAATATCATAAAAACAAAACTGCTCATCGTGTCATCTGCTACCATCTAATTTCTATGTACAGAAACAAAACTATTCATTTTACCATTTGCCACTATCTAATTTCTATGACAAATGCATTCTGTCTTTAAAGGTAATGAATTAGGTAGTAGTCAAACTTACAGAAACAAAACTACTTCTTGTACTATTTGTCAAAATGTAATTTCTATGATAAATGCATCATGTCTTTAAATGTAATAAATTAGGCAGTGGCCAATTTTACAGAAATACAACTACCCATTGCACCATCTGTCATCTTTCAATTCTTACATAAATGTATCTTGTTTTCAGGTGGCTCACTTGGAAGCAGCTCCGGCTCACTTGGTGGCGGCTCAGTCGCTGGCATCGTGATAGGAGTCATGGCTATGGTCGCTGTTGCTGTAGTCGCTGCCTTTGTGATTCGCCGACACATGCAGAACCGCTCCCTTAGAGGCAGCCTCGGCTTCACGTCTACTGGCTTCGACAACGCCACCTATAGCAGCGCAAGTGGGGACAAGGTGAAGATGTCTTCTGACGCATAATGAGCATTGAAGTAGACATCAATCATGGAATTACATACAAGCACACATACGAGTGCGCACGCGCACACACGCACGCACACATGCACGCATACGCGCGCGCACACACACTCACACACACACACACACGCGCGCGCGCGCGCGCGCGCGCTCGCGCGCACACACTCAAATATATGTATACATATTTACATTGTGTTTTGTTTCATTTTGTTTGATTTTGATGAGCATTGGAGTAGACATCAATCATGGAATTACAATGTACATATCATGAAACACATATATACAATTGTCCTGAAAACTTCAACTTTTGGTAACACGTGCATCAGATTGTAGATTTCAGTCAAACAGCTTCAGCATCTTTTAATGTACTGAGTGCATCTTTGACATGTTTAGTTTTGATACCTACAGAGCTGAAGCTCTTACTAAAGAAAGTTGTAAAGGACGTAGAACTTACTTCACGCATGGCAACAAATAAATAGAGTTAGTGCTGTACTTTAGGCTAGCATGAACAAAGTAGTTTTAAAGTTTTGGCATCAACAGTAGCAGAGTATGCCTTCAGTTTAAAATTGTACTGGACAAAGGAGACAGAAGAATTGTGCTTGGACTGCAAGTTAAAATGTAATTTACAAAACTTTAATTTAAGGATGAGGCGAAGCGAATAAAGTTCAAGATCGAACTTAATGTATATAGTATGAAGACACAAACAGTGATACTAGCCTATATTAATTGTTGCCTCATACTCCGAAAATCTTCACAAGGTCAACATTTACGAAATGAAGATACAGACACTTTTTAGAGAAATCTTTAATAGGGGGTACCCACTACGGATGGGATCGGCCGATCGGGCCGATCACCCGACCCGATCGCCTCAAAAACAAACGTGTTTGTTTTCAGTTTCAGGCGATCGAGTCGGGTAATCGGCCCGATCCAGCCGAAATGGGCACCCCGTATAAGATTAAAATAGTCTCTGGTGAATGTTGCTTTATCATACCTTATAAAACGGACTGACATTTTGCCAGAAAGACCACACAGTGCTCCACCAGCATGTAGCTGTATTGGACATTCTATGCCCAAACAAGGATTGGCATACTTTTCACCACCAGCTTAACTCATCTAAACAATGATTTGAAGTATGGATAGCAAGTTATGATATTTGCAGGGTTGTGTATGCTCCAGTTCAAGTTTCCAGGAGAATTGTCATGTAATACTATTTTGTTTGGATTTGTTTGATTTTAATAGAAATGCTGGAAAGTACAGACTTAAGTAGATATCATACTATATTTTAGTATTATGAGAGATAATTGTTCATTTCTTTCTAGTTGGTTGTCATGAAAAAAGGGAAGGAACCGATCAAGGGTAAAATACAGATTCAAACAATGTACAATGCAGATTGATATTGCCTCATGAGATTTAGTTTCTTGTAAAGTGTATATTTAAGGAAAATCTGCCCTGCAACAGTTTTGTGTTGTTTATATTTTCAAGCGTAATGTTTTTGTAATAAAAGTCACAACTTGTTTCAGTAGTTTGTCTGGCTGCTGTGATTTCCATGACGCATTAGAAATCGTCTAAACACTAACTGTACTACATTGATCTTTGTTTCGTTTTCGTTGGGTCTTTCTCTTGGAGTAGTAAAGGTGGTTTGCTTTGGGGGGGGGAGGGGGGGGGAGTTAAGGCGTATTGACAATCATCATTTTCCACATGGACAACGAAAACGATGCGTAGAACACAAGTAAGGAACTGCACATATTCGTTTTTTCGATTGAGAAGTCCTTAAAACGTCAAGAACAAAATATTTTAGAACATTTTACACCATTTTCCCTAACTCTGTATATACTTCCAAGTTATTCACAAATCTGGAATTTTAGTACTTGTTTCAGTTGCGTTTTGTTGACGTTGATATTTCATGGGGTTTGGCAACTGGATACCTTCATTACTTTTGTCTTAGTTATGCCAACACAGATTCATTAACATTTTCAGAGTATTTGTAGAAAATCTACTTGTTTATATACAGTTTGTCATTTTGTCATTTGTGGAGAGAATCTGGTGAAGAAAGAAAGGACACTGCTTTTGATGACTTACGTTTAGGTCGCATAAATTCCTCTGTACTGTGGACGAGAAAACCGTCCATGATATCCAACACCATATTTCTCAAGATCCCCATACCTCTATTCGGGAACTTGGTGTTGTCTAGACTTTTGTGTGTGTAATTGGTTCTAATTATTATTCGTATGGAATTGTATGGAAGAGGCATTTATTCGAGGGACACTAGATTTACAAACAGAGCAGCAAAAAATGAGAGAGAGAGAGAGAGAGAGAGAGAGAGAGAGAGAGAGAGAGAGAGAGAGGGAAAGAGAGACAGAGAGAGGGGTGTGTGTGAGATGCACCACATAATACTCAACTTGTTGGAACCAAGTGGATCCTAGCGACACACAAAACATGTCATGGAACTCAACATAGATTTCTTTGTTTGAAATTCTATCAATATGGCTGAATCTAGGAGAAAGGAGACAGGCCAGTTTGTTCTGCGTACCGGATTCAAAGCTGAAAGAACATTTCTACTGTCATTTTCAATTACAGTGGTCCTCTTGTGGTTGATATGATGCCACATAATACCACAATGACTTTGTCTTTCAAAATTATGCTCAAAAGGCACTGCCTTAACTGAAAAATGCCGTTGGAAAGCAGAGAGCAAAGATCAGAATCTCTCGTGCAAATATTTTTGTGCCCTACGGCATTACTCACAAAGCAGGGACCACAAATATGTGCATACAAGAGCACAGGGTCTGAGTTTATCTCCAAAAGCCATTATTTTAGTCCTGCAATATTATGAGTCACAAAGATACGTTTACCATTATTTTCTATTCTGAAAGACAAGCTTGCGGGAATTTAAATTTGAACTAATTCGGGACCTAGCAAAAAGAAGAAAAAAAAGGGTTACCGAAGCTGAAATCCTTCGTGCAATGTTAGTCAAGGAGAACGTTTTGGACAAAAAATGTAAGGTCCGTAGCATTTAACGTTTTGGAGATATTTCACAACTTCCATGACTTTTTTTATCCACAAAAACAAAGACAAAGCAGAAATAAAGAAGCAACTAAGAACAAAACCAAACAAATTAAAACAATTCTTTTAAAAAGTTAAAAACCAACACAAAAAACAAAAAGCAACATATAGAGGAGAACGTCTTTTATGGGGCGCTCTGTCTTGTATAAAACCTTTGGAAACACAGTTTTACGCCTTTTTCAAACAGTATTTCTATAACTGGAAATTTCTTTCTTTGTTGTTGTTTTTTTTTGTTCTCAGACACAACAGATCATATTATGTCTTGTGTAAAGGCATTACCTGCAAGATTGGTAAAGTCTTGTTATTCTTTGTTTCAGTTCCAACTGTCAGTTGTGAATGATCCTACAACTTTACTCAGCGCTCAAGGGCTTTGATTCCTCTGGAAAATATATGCATAAAGCAGCTCAGAAATGTCCACGCACCACACCTTCCCTGCCTCCCCATAATAAGCTCCATAGTCACGCAAGTTGTGTTTGTTGGGTTCCTGAAGAACAATTTTCTTCAAAGTTCTGTTTTTCGCATTGTTCACATCGTGTTAAAAAAACAAACCTTTTTGCCTCTAATACTTCATAATGTGTTTTGATTAATAAACGCATGCTATTTCTGTACACCTGATAAACGAGATGGTATGTTATAAAATATGCAGCTGTGGTATGATGTCTGTTTTTCTGCAATTTTGGTTAACTAATGTTTCAGCAAGAAAGAAAATTCAAAAATGTTGGTGAGGTGTCATTTTTACGATGGTCACCGATACAACTCTATTTATTGTCCCTTACAAAAATGAATGGTATATCTATAGGTTTAACGCCCTAGTCAAAACTGTTGGGTTATTTAAGAGGTTGCCACTTGTATGCTGCTCTCCTGGCAACATAATAACATTTTTAAAAGGATACGCTCTAAGTCTAAGGAACAAATTAGCTTCATCCATTTTGTTCGCAACTGCAAGGTCATATGAGCGCGCGGGACACGTTAAACATCAGTTGGTAGGAAATTTTTGAATTTTGCCCAGATGGCGGCCGAAACCTACACTTATCGATTTTGGACCACCAAGAGATATTTAATGCGCGCAAATTGCACACGGGACCTCCGAGATTTTCTGCCCTTATCCGAAAAAGCTAGATGTAGATCTAACCTACCATAAGATCAGGGATGTGGCTGAAAGACTGCAGTAAGAAAGAGCCAAGTATTAGCAGTAGATAGGCTGCAGAAAGAGTCAGGGGCCCAGAGGAAGGGGCAAAGGGGGTGAGGTGTTGGGGGCAAAAATAGAAGACGAAAGCAGACGACAGAACATTGTTAGAGTGCAGGAAATGATGTGAAAAGAGAAAATCTTATAGAAGAATATTTTCCGTCGCTATAGTGATTCTAACCCTGGACCATTGAATGACAGGCGAACACCTTAACCTCTGGGCCACGAGAGCCCCCTCCTGCTTGTCATGGCCAACTCAGGCTGAATGAAATCAGAGGGTTGGTAATACTGTAAAACTCTCTGATGAAATACATCATCAGACCGACAGAGATAGTCGGTAAAACATGCTCCTCGTGTGGGAATGTCGAGTAGAATGATAATTGGAAAGGAATGCAAAGGCAAAGAGCCTGATCATCACACCACAGAATGATAGCCTTACGATGGGACTGTGGTGTCCAATCAAGGTGAAAGGATGTGGGTGGTTGGCGAGCGCTCTGATATTATTTGCTCCTTCTTTACCATCAAACATCTGTCGTCCTTATCTCTGTCCCTTCCTCTTTTTGTACATTGTATATTATTCTCTAGTGATATTTTCGAACTTGCAAAATTTTGCTAGGCAGTTCTGTGAACATTTCTGACATATATTATTTTGTTGATAACAGATTCAACACAAGGAGCTTTCTGCACTGATTGCTGCACTTATTAAGATGTCTTCATCGATTCAGAAGTTATGAGTTGTTGTTTTTTTATCCCTACCCATGCACTCCCCCTTTTTTTTTTGCTTTTGAAATCTTATCGTTTTTCGTGAACAGAACAAGGAAATAATTAATAATTAAGCGTCTAATTGAAAGCAAGAAGCTTTCATACTCGTAATCACAAATCAAAATGTTCCTCATAGCAATACACAATGTAGGCTACTCAATACAATCATGGGTACGAAATCAATTCCAATCTGACAACAAAGGGGGAACACAGTAATTAGGAACAAATATTTTGACAGATGGGAAAACGGTGTTTTTGCCGCGTTTTGCTCTCACAGAAAATTGAATACAACGAACCCCGAATACAACGAGATCACCCTTTTGGTTTTTGTTAGATCCGAGGCTGGACCAGTAGTGACAACAAAGAAGGAATGAAACCCGGGTAGTACAAGTTGATGGGGAGGAGGAGGGAAGGGAGGGCGTCGTGATTGGACGGTTACCTCCTGTCACCAAGGTGACAACAACGGGGTTTAAAAAAAATCATAACTCGTCGCTATAATGCGTTGGGCGGTCTGTTTTTGTTGTTGGCTCTCTTCTTTCCATTCTTTGCTGTTTTTTTTTTCTTTCTTCCAAAAGCCTATTGTGGTGTACAGGGATGAGTGTGAGAATTGGGATGTGGAGGGGT
This sequence comes from Aplysia californica, assembly GCF_000002075.1. Lineage (NCBI taxonomy): Eukaryota > Metazoa > Mollusca > Gastropoda > Aplysiida > Aplysiidae > Aplysia > Aplysia californica. The sequence continues at coordinate 374,790 of NW_004797427.1, read as the reverse complement.
GTGTACGTTAGTGCAGTTTTTGTTATGTCTTTATTTTAACAAATGCAACATACAATTTACATGGCTATAAACGAGGACTAACATGTGCATGGTTGTAACATGAATCGACTGTACATGACTGGAGTGAGTCATTGGTAATATAGCGGTGATGATATGGTCTAGACAGAAAAGGATCTAGGCTACACGACCTAGGTAATGATTTTAAAATTTACATCTTTGAAACTTGACTGTGTCAATAGAGGCTGGCTAGAATTTGTCATCTCTTCTCTATTAAATTGTTCAAAACTATGGGGGGTAGGGTAATATTGTTAAAACGGGTCCTAATTTTTTACATCACATCATTGAAAAATGTACCAAATTTCTCTGCAAGAGCTCCTAAAGGGATTGTCTGGGGAGCAGACATTACCTTCTGTTTTTTTTAAATAAAAGTTTAATTACAGAATTGTAGCCTACAATTTTTAGAGGATGGACATTGGACGATTTACAGTTTATAAAATAAGTTCATTTTACACACAGTATCAGATCTTTCAGGTTAAGGGACATTCTTTTTGCACACAGCATCAGATCTTTCACGTTGTTTTTTTTGCAACTGTTTATGAATTAATTTGCTTATTAACAATAGATAATCCAGTTGATCTTCATCTTCTTTCAGCTTGCCGTCGTTCATCCCTCGGTACTTTGATCTCCAAGATCATCTACGGGGCAGATGGTCATGAAACCCCAGTTCCGTGTATCTTAGGGGAGCAAACTTACTCAATAGGCCTATTATGTTAAAAAAACCAACAAAAAACAAAAACAAACAACAACCCCCCCCCCAACAAACAAACCAACAACAACAACCGTGATGCTGATAACCCGAGAAACGGAACTTTAAAATAAAAAACAACAACAACAGAATGCAACCCCCCAAAAAAACAAAAACAAACAACAACAACAACAACAACAACAACAAACAAACAAACAAACGACAGAACATTGTTAGAGTGCAGGAAATGATGTGAAAAGAGAAAATCTTATAGAAGAATATTTTCCGTCGCTTTAGTGATTCTAACCCTGGACCATTGAATGACAGGCGAACACTTTAACCTCTAGGCCACGAGAGCCCCCTCCTGCCTGTCATGGCCAACTCAGGCTGAGTGAAATCAGAGGGTTGGTAATACTGTAAAACTCTCTGATGAAATACATCATCAAACTGACAGAGATAGTCGGTAAAACATGCTCCTCGTGTGGGAATGTCGAGTAGAATGATAATTGGAAAGGAATGCAAAGGCAAAGAGCCTGATCATCACACCACAGAATGATAGCCTTCCGGTGGGACTGTGGTGTCCAATCAAGGCTTGACACTGGAAGTTATCATAAGAAAAGTTAGGGAAAAAAATGTCACATTAGAGGAGTGGTGTGTGGACTTTTCTGAGCTGTATTGAGAGTGCCGAGGTAAATATGAGGTCAAATAACATTCAGATTTTGCTAATCTTGCAGCCAATACCTTTATAAAAGAAATGGTTTGTTGTATCCCAGTAGGCCTATTATACAGGTTCTGATGCAGATTCTTGAACACAGATTTCATGCTTTAGAAAAAAAAAGTGGTTGAATGAGGCCCATTGTGCTTTTTGACTTAAAGATAAATGCAAGACATAACCCTCCTTAAAAAGTGTTCTTTGTTATCTACATGCATTACTACCACAGATGTTGCTGCAGCCTCGTTGGGAATTTTTGTGTGTTTCTCAAATACAGAGTCAACCCCCAGATGGATCTCTGATTAACACAGTAACGTGTACATAATACGCTCATTTAAGTTATTCACGCGATTACAAACAATTTCACATAATATAATGTAGAGTGAAATTGATTGTTGTCTTCTGTTAACAAAATGCCACATAATACACATTCCATGTTGTTTATGTTCCATTGGTCAAAATCACTTTTAAACTTTTTATTAAAATTTATGAGTATTTCTTGGAGGCCAAAGGGAGGGGTGCTTTTACGGTGGGCCACACTTAAAACAGCAACGTTTATACTTTCATAACAGGTCCAGTTTTAGCAGGCTTACAAAAAATCCTGGAGTCTAATCTTTTATAATTTACAATGCAAGTTTTTTTGGTGTTTTTAAAAAAAATATGGCAGGCACTTTGACGGACATGCTCGCCTATTCTGCAACAGTGGTCCAACCATCGATAAAATCTGAAAACAAATAGACCAAGAAAGCAGGAAAAATCAATCACAACAACCACCAACATTGGTGACAAATTGGTCCAACATGACCCGCAGTTGGCAGTTGGCAGTTGGCAGTTGGCAGTTGGCAGTTGGCAGTTGGCAGTTGGCAGTTGGCCACAGAATGCCAAGAGTCTCCCTTGGAGATCAATGTTCTTGCCATTTTGACTCTTCTGTTGCTTACAAAGAACAATACTGTCTTGGGTAGGACATAAGTATATTAATTCATCAGTAATATTCATTGATTGGGAAAGTTGGATGTGCTTTGGGGTTAATGAAAATCCAGTCAGTGATTTAACGTGGCATTGGTCTGGTACCACATTATCATAATACTGTCTCCTAGTGGGGTAACACGACTTGGAGGGAAAAAAAGATTAGATGAAAAGTAGGCTAAGTACTGGGCACTAGATCTACAGCAGATCCGTCATATTATCATCTGCTCCTTTACCATGGTAACCATTCCATATTGAATGATTGAAAAACGTAGGCAACATGGTGTAGGCTGTGCAAAGCACGACTATGTGTTCAATGTTACGTAAATGCAGTTATGTATAGTAGGCTACGTTATTATCATTACAACACATGCATCTCAAATCATGTCTAGTCAACGTCCATGAAGCATTAGTTGCTAGAAATATGAAAATAAAGATTAGGAGAAAAAAATATTATAAGAAAATAAAGTAGCAATTACTGATAAATTGGTAGAGGGCAAACTGTGTAATAAAAACGACCCTATTTGTACAAAATTAGTAACAGTGTAAGTAAACTTCATCCACGTCTACAAAAGGATTTGGTTATAACAAGGATACTTCGTCGGTCCCAGCAGTCCTGTTATGGCTGGACCCACTGCTTAGGCCTACCTTTTACTCAAGAGTATTCCTCCTTTTTCTGTCTTGTAATTTAAATACATTGCAAAGACTCACCAATTTATCAATGCTCTCTGCATTTTTTGTGCGGTTCTTGTACTTGTAGAAATGATAGTGAAAATGTCCCACTTCCCTTCAGCTCAGCCCTCTCCAACACCCCCACCCCCACCCTTCCCAACCCCCCATTCCTCCACCACTTTCTCAGCAAAATCCCAATAAGTAGAAATACTGATAACATAATTTACAGCTTTTTGCAGATGAAGACTACCAGTATTTCCAGTACCTCACTGAAATCACGGAGGCCAGACAAAGAAATGAGACCAGTTTTTACTTTTATTTTTAAAATATTATTTTAAATTATCAACATCACAGAAAAGTTGCACAACAAAATTTCCTTAAATGTAAAACAATTTCCTAGAAATTAAATATAATGAGTTAAAGTTTATACATTAATACATTGTTAATTGTTTGAATTTGGATTGATTGCACTTTTGATCATTTCCCTTCCCGTTCTAACAAAAAGCAACCAGAAAGAAATGAACTATACCCATCACAGACGTTAATAAAATTATAGTCTGATATCTCTCTTCAGTACGTCCATCTAAATCAATCGACAAAAAATTAATTAAATAATATAATATGATATGTGTAAAATAGTATGTGCGTGTGTGTGTGTGTGTGTGTGTGTGTGTGTGTGTGTGTGTGTGTGTGTGTGAGTGTAACATGTCATTTCATAAATAATGTCTACTTCAAAGCTCATTAAAATCAAATAAAACGAAACAAAATAAATATAATATACAATGCATATATCTATGTACCATGTATGTATGCACATGTGTGTGTATGTGTGTGAGTGTGAGTGTGTGTGAGAAGTAATTTTATGATGAATGTAGACTCCAATGTTCATTAAAATCAAATGAAACAAAATAAATGCAATGTATACCATGTATGCATCTATGCATTGTGTGTGTGTGTGTGTGTGTGTGTGTGTGTGTGTGGGTGTGTGCTCACATGTGCTTGTGTGCTTGCGTGCGTGTGCACACGTATACATGTGTGTATGTACGTGTGCATGTAACTCAACAATTATTGATGTCTCCTCCAAAGCTCATCATGTGTCCGTGGACAGCTTCACTGTGTCCCCACCCGCACTGCTGTAGGTGGCGTTGTCGAAGCCGCTGGAGGGGGAGCCAAGGGGGCTCCTGGATGGACCATTCTGCGTCTGGCGCCGAATCACAAAGATAACGACAGCTGCTATTGCGACTATAGCGATGCTTCCTACCACGATGCCAGCGACTGGGCCACCACCAAGTCCGTTATCTGAAGACATGATGAATCTCTCATAGAATTAAGAAGAAAATAACAACTTTTAATGCTGCAATGAGCAGTTATGATTCGGAGGTTTTGGCCCCAACCAAATCCATAGTCTGATGGCGTGATGCTTTTGTCATATAATTAAAGAAATGACAGATGGCAGAATGTGAGCATTTTGGTTTCTAAAATACTCACTTGAAAATTAAAGGTTTCTGCTGAAGCTTAGCAAAGTGCTTCTGGTGTAATGAAATTAGGAGTTTTTAGTAAGAGTTTATAACACTTGCAACACAATTAGTTCATACAAGTGTCAAAGATTAAAGGTGCTTCTTAGGGGAAACATCCTAAAGACAAAGGAGGAGGTGAAGATAACGATGATAGATGTTTGATAGGAAAGGAGAAGCAAACCACTTTAGAACACATGCTAACCACACACTGGTATTAGGAAAAGAGCAACAAATTTAGGGAACAGACAGAAGATATAATGAGTTTTTGAGCACAGAGGAATAAAGGAAAATCTCAAACAAAACTTCACTAATTAATTTTTTTTAAAAAGTACTACTATGTACACAATCTTTATGACTCTCTTTTGGTCATTGCCTGAAAATATGAGACTAGAAATCTTAGAGACAAGACAAAAAAAAGTAGATTGTCTATACTAGTGTGCTAAGAATGTGGAGGACACATCTTTGAAGATTGAACCATCTTTCTTTAGGTGCTTTGATACTATGAATCTCCACATAACTAATTCGGCAAATGTCTCTTGAAATTGCATGGGAAGTCTTACAGCAACCTGGAACTCACAAACACGGATATGGAAAGACAATACTTTTGAAATGTAATTAATGTTTACTCCATGCCATTACTTTCAGTAGATAGGACTGGCCAGTGTAGGAAGGATTAGAAAAAATAAAAATTAGAGGTGAAAGTAAACTTGGGTTCTTCATTCAGAACTTGATCTATTATGCACATACAGAGTCTTCTTTCTCTGTGGGGCCACATGTAAGCTGTTTGTAATGTCAGGTAACAAAAATGTTTTAAATTCATTTTACGATGAACGAGGGGGTCAAAGTTTACTTTCACAAAACAATAGACACACAAATAATGGCTTGTTGATGTTTACCAGAGTTTCCAGGGCTCTGCTTTAAGCCTGAATTGGCTGGGCCGGCTGTGATTGGGGGGCGTGCCCAAGGGTTTTGTGGACCTTGGGTCCAAGGATTCTGTGGACCTTGTGTCACAGGATTCCATGGACCTTGGGTCACGGGTGGATTCTGAGTCACTGGGGGGACGTACTGTGTGTTTTGACCAACTGGCTGCACGGTTATTCCAGTTGGGGCTGTACTAGAGCTGCCACCATCTGAGGACCACAGTGAGAGAGAGAGAGAGAGAGAGAGAGAGGTGTGTAACACAAGATGTACTTAAGATATGATAAGATCGGATGAGATAAGATGGGAAGAGATGAGATGAGATGGGATGAGATGATATTGCTTAAGATAAGACGAGATAAGATAAGATAAAATAAGATAAAACAAGATAGATACGATAGGATAAGACAAGACATGATAAGATACGTTAAGGTAAGATGATACTTTATTGTCCCAGTCAAACATTTTTCTTGGCTGTACAGGAATGGTAAAAAACATGCAGGAATAGCCTACATAGAATTTAAATCATATATTACCCTCATTAAAATTCAATATAAAGAGAAAAGCTGACAATAATACACATATATATCACGTCAGATGTATCTTTCAACCCCATGCAGGAATTTATTATAGACCTTTACTGTTATAAAGAGTTTGTACTGTAACACAAGATGTATTTAGTACTTTGTGTGTTTGTTTGGTGTCTATGTGCATGTGTGTGGGAAGTGGAGGTGGGTGTGCTTCTGTTTTCATGTGTGGATTTGAGCAAGAGCTTGTGTGTGTGCGTGTGTGTGTGTGTGTGCGTGTGTTTGTGTGTGTGTGTGTGTGTGTGTGTGTGTGTGTGGTACCCAGTCATTTGCAATAATTCTATTGGGGATGGATTTTTAATTCAGAGGTCCAACATGTTGAAAGGGGAGTTAAACCCTTACCATACCGTACCTCTTTGCATTGAGGCATGAACTCAAGGTGCTTAGCATCACAAACGGATTAACATTATTTTTAAAAGGGATCTTTATCTGAATGTAACAACTAATTTCCATAACATGAGTAACTCCATCTCAGCTGAGCTTGGGAAAGATTTTTCTCAATCTGTTCTCTTTCGTTCATGGAGGTGGACCTCACACTTAAAGGCCATTGTAAAGAAAAAGGTCAGTAAAAAGGAGATGGAGAGAAAGAGATGAAGGTCTTATCATAAAAAAGGAGAAGAGGTGGAAAAGTGTGATGATTACAAAAAACAAAACATAAATATTACAGCAGAGAAAACAGCAGAAAAAAAAATTGAGGACAAGATTTATGAAAGGAGATGTTTAAGGAGTAACAGTAAAAGTGTACTTCAGGACTCACACAGTGTTTTCTTGCACATATAGGCATGCTGGTCAAAACAGTCAGTGTCTCTCCAGGATCCATCACGTCTGCTCGCCTGTGACACATAGTAGAGAAGAAATGAGTACCAATAAAGGGTGCTATAGTAGCCTATTTGAGCAGCTAACGTACACTTTCAGCGTAGCAGTCTCAAGTCGTAGCAAGAACAACAACAACAATGTATATGATTTTTAATATAACAGCAATGATGGTTATGTTCACAGATTAAATGTTATAAAGGTGAGGCATCGAGGTGAAATCAGGCACTTGTCAAAATAATGAAATTGAAGAAATTGTTATTTTTCTGTCTGTTAGCCAATTTTTTATGAACTTTAAAAAAAAAAAAGACTCAACACCTTTAATGTCCGTTTAAAAACAAATTCCTGTTTGGATTTTATTGAAAAATGTTCATTAAAGGCACAAGAATATAAATTTGAAGTTTCTAAGGAGTGTCAAGCTTTGAAAATCATCAAACTTAGGCAGCCATTTTCTCCCTAATTTTACTTTTGAAACCAGGCTACAACCATCTCCTTCAATCGCAAATATCTCGACTTCTATTCATAATGTATGTGAGGCAGCGTGGTGAAATCAGGCATTCGTCAAAATAATCAAAGTGAAGAAACTGACAAGGTAGCAGAATTTTTATTGAATTTTTTTTCTTTCGCTAAACACCTTTCGTACGCATTAAAGAACACATTCTGGTGTGGATTTTACTGAAAAATATAAATTAAAGGTACAAAAAATGAAAATTTTTATTTCCCGAGGACTCTCAAGTTAAATTAAATAACTTATCTTTGGCGGCCTTTTTCTCATTAATTTTTCCTCTGAAACCAAGTAACTCCCCTTCTCTTTCATTTGCAAATTTCTTGATTTCTATTTGTTATAATTGGGTATTTTTTTTCATCCAAAGCAAGACAAATGAACAAGCTATAAGATAATACTAATAACTCCACATGCCCAAAAACTGACGAGAGCGATATTTTTTTTCACCAAAAGGAAGACAAATGAACAAGCTATAAGATAATACCAATAACTCCACATGCCCAAAAATTGACGAGAGCGATATTTTTTTCCCCAAAAGGAAGACAAATGAATAAGCTTTAAAAAGATACCAATAACTCTACATGTCCAAAAACTGACAGGCACCTGATTCCCCCCTGTTGTGACACGAGTGATGCTATAGTAATAAATTATTTGACCAGCTTACACACTTTCAGTGTAGTCGTCACAAGCAGCAGCAAGAACAACAGCAAAAACGTAAATGATACTAAATATAACGGCAGTGATGATTGCATTCATAGATCTTTTGATACAAAAGATCAAATTCAGAAGCATGATAATGATAATGAAGATGACAAAGACACTGATTCTGTTAAAAGCAAAATCAGCTCTTTTGCCAGAAATTCTTCCCACTCTGACCTCCCCTTCCTCCCCTCCCTGCCATGCTACCCAAATCATAATTGCAGGTGTTTGTTTCAGATGTCTTCTTTGATGAAATCCGCAGCTTGCACCGTATGTTTCCGCAGAAGCTGAAAATGTTTCTGAGTGTTCTCAGAGAGTCTGCTCGGGTAATAATAGTTGTAAAGCGCATAGAGCATGGATATGCGCTATATAAATGCAATTATTATTTTTTAAAACTATTATTATGAAGAGGAAGAAGCAAACCTCCATCCCCCTTCCCCCCAGATCCCAGTTCTAACCCCCACTCCTCCCCCCCCCCCCTCTCAAGGTGTGCCACTGACCACAACACAGTCTTGGTGCATGGTGCTGTCTGTGTCACTGGGTTCTCCTTGTGACCAGTACAAATAATTCAGAGCTGTCCCATCACTCCAAGAGAAACCAGCTGGGGATGGAAGTTTGAGTTCATAAGTCATCAGTGGGATAATCTCTATATGTGAGGCATGGGGAAATCAGGCGCTTGTCAAAATAATGAAATCCAAAATGTAAGCATTTTTTTCCCCGCCAGTTTAACAAATTTTTTTCGTATTGTTTTGAAGTTTTTTTTGCTTATTACCTTTCATGTCTATTTAAGAACAAATTTCATTGTGGGTTTTATTGAAAACGTTGATTAAAGGCACAGCACATGTAATTTTCAGTTTCCAAGGACTCTCAAGCTTTGGAATTGACAAAATTCTGGCAACCATTTTCTTGCTAATTTTGCCTTTGACACCAGGCCACCCTTATCTACTTCAATTGCAAATATCTCAAGTTCTATTAACCATAAATTGGTATCATTTTCACCAACAGCAAAATAGATGAACAAGTTTAAAGGTTATACCAATAACTCTATTTGCTAAAAAATTGGTTTGAGCCTAATTCCATTTAATCGAAAAACATAGTATGTCAATGTGGTTATCTCTATATATTGTCTTCTGCATTCCTCAGGAATGTAGCAGAAATTAACTACAGTCAAACAGTGTAAGACGGCCACCCATTGTCAAGGAGAAAAGTGGCCGTATAAGACAGGTGGCCGTCTTAGGCAGGACTGATCAAGATGAAGAAAACAAACCCCATTCCCAATTGAAAGTAGCCGCATTATTGTTGTTTTTGTTATAGTTGTTGTTGGTTTGTATTTTGTTTGTTATTTTTATTTTGTTGCTGATTTTGTGCAAGGGTGACAATAAAACGAAATGTGTCAGACAAGGAGGACCGAGTGCTATGGTAAAACAAACAAATGGGTCGCCACCACTCGAAGAACGAGCGACGCTTCTGTCACAAGTCCATGTTGACGTCCATTGTTACTTTGTTACAGACTGGGTAAACAGTGACCACTTATCTCATTTACGATTTGTGTACGAGTTCTGGGTGGGGCTTATGGGTTATGAGGGATAACGCACTTCCCTCACCAGCAGCTGGAAATTGGTACCTATTGGTCAACTGTGGGAGGGGCCTTTGCAACATGATCGGTTGGAGGGACTACCTAACAACAACGACAAGTGATTAGATTATAACGGCTCACCCACAACACCAGGGGTCAATGCACAATTAATGACAAAACGTAATGGAGTCACTAAGGAGGCCGTCTAAGACAGGTGTTATTGCTTAGTGTGATAGGGGTTGTGTGTTAAAATATGGTGGCCGCGGCCGCGTTGGACGGGTGCCCGTTTTACACAGTTAAATTATACAGAAAAAACTCAATGGGGGAAATGGAAAGTGGCCGTTTGTACAGGTGGCCGTCTTATAGAGGTGGCCGTCAGGGCAGGTTCGACTGTACTTCAAGCTTAAGATCTTCATATTTCTACCACATTCCTCAGATAAGCATGTAATGTCTAACTGAACAAGACCGTTGAATCACACAGTACCAGTGGTGGCAAATCTGCTTGCTCTCTCCATCTGCCCCTCAATCTTTATATTCTCTCTTGAGCCACATACAGACTCTCTTTCACAAACACACTTTTGCTTGCAAACACATATAAACACACTCACAAACACAAATACACACTCTACCTCTTTGTCTTACATGAAAATACTACTCGCAGAAAGATGAATAGAAACCCCAGATAAATAAACTGACAGAAAAATACAAGTGTGCTGACACAGATCAAAAGGCAGACAAAGATAAAGGGACAGACAGATCCAAGACAGATGGATAATACTATTAAAGAACAGACAAAAAGACATCAAGAAAAAGATAAATAACATTAAGACTTTTTGGAGCTGCAAGAAACCAGGTGCACCTGTGTGTGTGTTCGTGTGTGTGGTGTGGTGTTCGTGTGTGTGGTGTGGTGTTCGTGTGTGTGTGTGTTTGTGTGTGTGTGTGTGTGTGTGTGTGTGTGTGTGTGTGTGTGTGTGTGTGTGAAAACAAATGAGATCTGACACACATTTCAGACTTTTCTAAACATTATATATACATGGTTAAATAAACAAATGGCCATAATGTCCTATGATGAAAGATATGCAGACTAATCAAACAAAAAAACCAAAATCAAAACCCAGACCAACACTTGGGCAAACAAATACAGATATCTCAAAAACCCTCACAGCACGTCACTCACTTCCCTGTCCTTTGGAGATGCCAATCCAGGTATCCAATCGCCCACGAGCGATCTGATTGGTCAAGAAGCGGGCCTCGGAGTCTGTGTGCACACTGGCCAGATGACCGCCTAAGATGTTACAGGCATAGCTAGCCGCTGACCAGCTCTTTAGATTGGTCCTCTCCAGCTTGTAGCAGTAAGGGCTGTCGTTTGTGCCCACCCATCCACGCGGGCATTTGGCGGGCGGTGGGGGCCTTTTGGTGGGAGCCGGAACTGGATTGGGAATATGCGGTGATATGAAATGAATAAGGGAGACTTTGTGGGGTGAGTAATGAGACAGAGCTGAGAAGGCAACTTTGCATATTATAAAATTATTTTTCTTTTTCTATTTACTGTAGCTGGAACTGGATTGGGAATACGCGGTGATATGAAATGAATAAGGGAGACGGTGTGGGGTGAGTAATGAGACAGAGCTGAGAAGGCAACTTTGCATATTATAAAATTATTTTTCTTTTTCTATTTACTGTAGCTGGAACTGGATTGGGAATACGCGGTGATATGAAATGAATAAGGGAGACTTTGTGGGGTGAGTAATGAGACAGAGCTGAGAAGGCAACTTTGCATATTATAAAATTATTTTTCTTTTTCTATTTACTGTAGCTGGAACTGGATTGGGAATAAGCAGTGACATGGCATAAAAGGGGGGGGGGGGGGTAATTGCTGATGACATGGGTTCAGCAACCATTTCAACGTTCAGGTTATTTTAGAGATGGGACCTTCGAATTTTAAACGTCCATCAGTAACGAGACAGAGCTAAGTCTAAATAGGCAACTCTGCAGATAGCAAATTACTTTTGTTTTCTTTTTCTAATTACAGTAGTACTAATAAGCATATCATCACTGTGCTAACAAAATGACACATCTCATTTTTGCTACTTTTGGGATAAATGGGAAAAACTGTTTAACCATAAGTCTATTTATAATCTACTAGTGATAAAACTTGCCATGCACGTTTCTTTTGTGATTGCCAGTGCATTTTTGTGTTGGTTTCACCAAAAGATATTGTATCACCAAAAGAAATGAAGGCTAGTTGCATTTTAGCACAACTCTGAATTATGAGATTTTGCTTGGACAATGACAATATATTGAAACATTTGGGATAACACAGGATAGATTCTTTACAAACATAGGATAGATTCTTTACAAAAAGCAAATGTGAGGCATCATGGTGGAATCAGGCTCTCGTCTATTTTTGGGCATGTAGAGTTATTGGTATCATCTTAAAGCTTGTTCACTTGTCTTTATTTCTATGAAAACAATATCCATTTATCTTGAAAACAAGTTGAGATATTTGCAAAAGAAGGAGGTGGGGGTCGCTTGTTTTCAGAAGTAAAATAAGTGAGAAAATGGCCGCCAAAGATTAGTTATTTCCTTAGCTTAAGAGTCCGTGGTAACTGAAAATTTACTTTTTTTGTGCCTTTAATCAACGTTTTTCAGAAAAATCCACACTGAAATGAGTTTTTCAATGGGCATGAAAGGTGTTGAGCCAAAAAAAAAAATTGATAAGAATTCACAAACCTGCAGAAAAATGCCAGTTTCTTCACTAAGATTAATTTGACGAGTGCCTGATTTCACCATGCTGCCTCACAAATTATCCGATAAAGTCCATTAATATTTTCAAAAAATTGGTGTTTCAGTTGAGAATAAATATGGGTCAAAGACATCAAAATAGCGAAACAAAATTTTGAACAAAGTGAAAAGACCTCCCTGTTGGACAACGTACCGAGACTCTGTTCACAGATGAAGGACAGTTGCATCTGACAAGGCACATCCTGCCACTGGCCATCCACTGTGTGACTCACACAACCCTCGTTGGCCAGGCGGTTGGGCTCACCCTTGCCCCAGTTGGTGAAGGTAACAGGCCATGTGTCAGACCATGTGTACGCTTCCGAAGCCTGGGAAATAGGGGGAGGTGGGAGGTGGGGGAGGTGGGAGAAGGAGGATTCAGATTGGGAGAGGAGGGGGGGGGGAGAAGGGTTTGAGGGTGGATGCGAAGAGAGGGTGGAAGGGGGAGGGAAAGCAGATGGGGAGAGGGGGAGGAGGGGGAGGGGGTTTGAAAGGGGGGTAGATGGGGAGGAGGAGAGAGGGAAGGGCACAAGGAATGATTCATGTTATGTTTTAGAAAAGAGAAAAACAAATAGTTGAATCAATAAGTTAATCAAAAAAGCATGAAGGAATAAAAAAACAATTGTGTTAAGATGCAATGGAATCCGAAGCTCTTCGATTTTTGGGCACTTGGAGTTATTGATATTATATTAGAGATTGTTACTTTGTCTTGCTTTTGATGACAAAAATACACATCTACATGTATCTTGAGTAGAAACAGAGATATTTGTGATAGAAGGAGTAGGGCTTGTCTGGTGTCAAGAGGGAAAGTTTACAACAAAATGGCTATCAAAGTTTCATGACTTCCGAAGTTTAGGAGTCCTTGTAAACTGCAAATCCAAGTAGCTGTGGCCTTACATTATAGGACTGCTTGATTTATGCAGTAGGATGGTGAGGCGGCAGTTTGGTGTGTAATTGAGTAAAAGTAGCATGCAAAGGAGTTCCCTCCAGGGTCATAGAGTTTTATTGCACTTGCAACACAGTTTATATACATGCCGAAGATTAGAAGTGTTACAAGAGAGTAACGAACTCAAAAACAAAAAAAATAGGAGGACAGGTAAGGAAAACAGACGTTTGACAAGAAGGAAGGAGCAAACCAAACCAGAGCACCTGCCAACCACCCACAGTTTACTGGCAAGAGAGAGGATTGTGAAATAAACCAAAAGGAGAGGGTGTAGAAATGTTTCTTTTTTTTCTTTGACTTACCAGGTCGTATTTCAAACCTAGCCACATCTGAAGATCAGGGGCAGCTCCTAGGGTCAGAAGTTCAATGAAGTCTTCTTCAAATCTGAGAAAGGAAATGAAGACACACAGATGCCAATCAAATATGGACTCTCCCACAGACTGATTTTAGAAATAAAGTCAAAAAGTACTCCTCCAGTCTGTGGGAGAGCTACTGGGAAAAACAGAAAAATAATAAACTGTATATTATAATACTCTAACTGGAACAGCGAAATCCTTCGGACCTCTCCAGAAGAGACGAAGTCATTTTTACTTGACTGCGCATCGGACACACGGCCCTGACCCACAAATACCTCCTACATGGAGATGAGAAGCCATTCTGTGTCGGATGCGACACAGATTTTACCATTAGACACATCTTAACCGAATGTCTGGACTTTGGAGAGACCCAAAGGAAATATCATAAATGCAAGAAATTGCAAGACATTTTTTCCTTTATTGGTCCCAGCAGAATTTTGAATTTTATGAAGGCCATTGGCTTTTATGGCAAATTGTAAAGAGAATTGTACTATTTAAAATTTTTGTGTTAACTATAAAAATTGTTTTAGATTGAAAATATATATATATATATATATTTACACTGATTTTTTAAACATTTTAACATTTTAAGATTTAACTACTGACCCGAGCCAGCTGTACAGTGAACTAGTGAGAACAAAACTAACTTGTGTTTCGCGCGCTCATATGACCTTATGCAGTAGCGAGCGCTGTAAAACCCAATACTAAACAAACAAATATGGACTCATGGATGGTTTATCAACTTTAATTTTTGCTTTGTCAGGCCTAATCCAAGCGGCACTCAATTTGTGCCTCCCTTTAACAGTTAACAGTTCCACATGTAAAGGCGGTGTTCCTCTGACCAATTTAATTTATCCATCCATCTCTCATTCATTGTTCTATACGTTCCTACCTCTATCTTTCTGGTTCAGAAAGAGAAAGAGAGAGAGAGATTGAGAAAGATAGTGATAAAAAAAGAGAGAAATAAAAGGGGGGGGGGGACAGAGAGAGAGAGAGAGAGAGAGAGAGAGAGAGAGAGAGAGAGAGAGAGAGAGAGAAAGAGAGAGAGAGAGAGAGAGAGAAAGAGAGAGAGAGAGAGAGAGAGAGAGAGAGAGAGAGAGAGAGAGAGAGAGAGAGAGAGAGAGAGAGAGAGAGAGAGAGAGAGAGAGAGAGAAACACATGCACACACACACATACACAAACAGACAGAGACAGAAAATCAGGCACAAAGACAGAGGCAGAGAGGCAGAGAGAGTGTAGGAAACATTGTGACGGGCTGTTGTGATGTTATGTAATAGTATGTTCAAAAATCTGTGTCTCTAAAGCTTACAAAAGCACAAAGTAATTTTCTTTCAATGAAGGATTAATACCCTCACCCCTCTTATCTGATCGTATCTTAATTTGTTAACTCTTCCTTTTTCTTCCTCTTCTCAATCTCTCTTTCTTACACCTTAGACTTTTCTTTCTTTCTCCATTTCTCTCAGTCTCTGTCTCTGTCTCTGTCTCTGTCTCTCTCTCTCTCTCTCTTTCTCTCTCTCTCTCTCTCTCTCCCCCCCTCTCATTTAAATCCTCTTCCACTTCTTTCTATCCCCTCCCCACCCCCCCTTTCTCTCTCTCTCTCTCTCTCTCTCTCTCTCTCTCTCTCTCTCTCTCTCTCTCTCTCTCTCTTCCCCTTTCTCTCTTTTCCTTTCGATTTCTCCGCCTCTCTCTCTTCTTCAACAGCTTACATACCTATCAATAACGCTGACAAGATGCGAGCCCTCTAATTTGCACAGCTGCTCTGCTTGATTCCAGGTATAGAGATCTTTGTCATAGCGGTAACAACTGTTACGGAACCGCTGATAGCCTGCCTTGCATCCTGTTGCGTTTACTGTTTCCGCAGCGTAGACAGGAACTGTTTGCCCCCAATTTTTTTTAAAGGAGGGGGAGGGGGTGGAGAAGAACATATGGTGTTGTGAGAAAAAAAAAATGGACTTTAACTTTTAACAAAAAGCGTATGTGTCGCGACGGGGTGGAATCAGGTGCTCGTAAATTTGTGAGCGTATAGAGTTATCATATTGTCTTAAAACTTGCTCATGTGTTTTTATTTGGTGAAAAAAGTACCCTTATATGGAACAAACAACATCTATAGTGGCCCTGCAAGGCCCTCATACAGTACACCAAGGCCACAGCTATGGAGGATCATATACTGCACACAAGAACAGCCAGATCAAACACCGCAAGACTCAAAAGATCCAACTTCATCAAAGAAAGCATCCAAAGATCCCTACAGGACCATCTACCAGCCACCGTGAACATGCTGAACCACACCCCAGAGGCACCATCATGGGAAAAGAAAAACACAAACATAATTATACACACGTCCATTCCTATGTTCACCACAAAAGATGACCACAGCGACCTGAGCAAGAAGTCCCTCACCCTGTCCATGCTTGAAGAAAGATACTCACGAGAAGCATGGATAAGGATCTATACAGACGGATCTGCCACTGATGCTGTGAAAAGAGGAGGAGCCGGAGTGTATGTACAGTTCCCAAATGGACGACGACAAGCAGAGGCAGTCCCAACAGGGCGACATTGTACAAACTACAGGGCAGAGACGGAGGCTCTAATACATGCAGCAAACATCATCAAGAATGTGGTAAACCCCCAGAGCCAAGTAGTATTCCTAACAGATGCCATGTCAGTACAGCAGGTAATCACTTCCGGCAAACTACCGAGGCTACGAAAAGAAATTGAAGACATCCCATGTCTGAGGATCATGCTGCAGTGGATTCCATCACACTGTGGTGTCTTGGGAAATGAGCAGGCAGACAGGATGGCCAAACTAGGAGCACAAAAAGAGCAACCAGACAACAGCGTTAACTACACAGAAATAAAAACTATTATAAATACACTATTTAAAGCACCTCAGACACCAGATAACTACCATGAGCTGTCCCGCCAAGAACAAGTGATTATCTTCAGACTAAAGACACAACGCACAAGACTGAGACAACATATTATGTACAAATGTTTTAAACTAGTACAATCACCAAAATGCCAGTGTGGACAGGCAGACCAAACTGTTGAACACATCCTTCAGCACTGCAAGACACACAGGGCCCTGAGACAGGAAATGTGGCCAACCCCACTGACGCTACAAGAGAAGCTATACGGGCCGCCAGATGAACTGAGCAGGACGGCCCAATTTATGACAGATACCAGACTTCAAGTGTGATGCGATCGAGAAGAAGAAGAAGAAGAGAAGTACCCTTATATCTGGAATAGAAGTAGAGATTTTGCGATTGAAGGAGGTGGGGGGTCGCCTTGTGTGAAGAGCAAAATTAGCGATTAATTGGCTGCCAAAGTTTGGTGATTTCCAAAGCTTGAGTGTCTGTGGAAACAAGAAATGCTATTAAAAATTGCCGTTAATCAACATTTTTCTGTAACATCCACACAAAAATGTGTTTTTAAAAGGACATAGAAAGTGTCCAGCCCCCCCCAAAATACAATTTTTAAAAATTTCCTTGTTTTGACGAGCACCTGATTTCACCACGCTGCTTCACATAAAAAAAAACAAATCTTCATCAAATTTTGGTAGTTTTCTCCTCACCTTTAGCCGTCTCACAAACAAAGGAATATCTGTCCGTACATCTCTTGTCATTCCACCATCCAGCAGTGCGGGCACTCATTTCCATATCCACACAGTCTCTCTGGGGATGGTCAGTGAATTGTTTCTTGTCTATTTGTTGGTTCAATGCCCTACTATACACAATAAGTCTTTGTGCAGGAAGGAGACTAGATCTACTGATGGTTATAGCTCTATTGGTAGTGCAGATGGCCTTGGTTTGAATCTCTAATGGCAATTTTTTAGATGTGGGTTGTTTGGGGAGGTTTGAGGCCCTCAACCCAAATGGTCATGTCATATCAGATATGGTCAGTACATCTGGCTGTCCCTTCGAAATTACCATATAAAAGTGAAAATTGCCTATAGCATAGTAGCTCTTAAAAGTAAACTGAATATAAAGAGTAAATATACAATAAAGGAATAAGTATGGAAGGAAAACAGCTGATGCATAAAAGTAACATAGGTTTAACCTTATTGCTCGTTGGTATGATAACAGCTACCTGTTGCCAAGAACGGATTAGTGTATCAAAGTGTATCAAAGTGCAACATTTTCAACATTTTTCAATAAATTTTTATCAAAACTTTGCATGTCATCACTTGAACCAGGGGGACAATATTCGGTAAAATTTCAAAAAGGTTGATGGGCAATTTTATAACCAGTGTCTGTGGTGTAGCGGTCAGGCACTTTGTACTGCACACTGAAGACCTGATTTGATTGTGGCATCAGTGGCCTAGTGATTAGGCTCTGGGACTCGCAATCGTAAGGTCGTGGGTTCAAATCCCGTCAGGGGCCCGACGTTGTGTCCTTGGGAAAGGCACTTTACACGAATTTTCCTCACTTCACCCAGGTGGGAATGGGTAGGCCTACCTGGCTACAGACGGCGAAAGGTCTTGTCAGATTGTTACGTGTTTGAGTGCTTTATCAGCTGCTTGCACTATATGCTTCCCGGGAAGCTGAGAATGTTTCGGAGTGTTCTATGGTCTGCTGGGGTAATAATATAGAGTAAAGCGAATAGAGCTTGCTGTTGAGCGGGGGTATGCGCTATACAAATGTGAGGTGTGCTGACAAAATGAGTTACTTCTTGCAATCCACAAACGGAAATATTGTGCAAAAATCAACACACCGAGGTCAAATTTGTAGATTTTCTTTTGATGCCATATTATTTAACTATAACATGCCTTTTATTACTTCATACTTATAAACTGTAAAAACTTCACCTACAAGCTTGATGTATCTATATCCTTAAGGTTTGAATCCGAGAAGTAACTCATTTTGTCAGCATGCTTCACAAATGCTATTTATTATTATTTATCATTATTATTCCAAAGTGGGGAAACTTTTTTTGTCAAGTATCTCAGTCTTCTTGTTGACATATTGTATCCTCCTCAGCCAGAGAAGCCCTCCTCCTAAATGATGTAAGTTGTGTCGATGGAGGCGTTAAAAACACCAACATTAAAAAAAAAATTTTTTTGATAAGAAACAAAAACCAAAACCAGTTTAGAATTTATGTTTAAAAAAACGATGGCGGCCTTCCTTATTCAGGAAGTCTAAAATGAGCATGTAGTGCAGATGAGGTTATTGCACTGGCTCAGAGCTCAGTCCCACAAGACCCACAATTGTCTCTTAGGCGAAGAAGCAGGTAGATGGGAAGTGCAATGTGTATAAAAAAGTTTGTGCTCTGTTCCATGGAACCTAACAGATTTATGTAGTGCTCTATCTCACTGCTTTTCATCTATAACATGATCTCTGAGCATGATGCGTTATTCACACAAAATATAACATAAAAACAGTTCAACCACATAAAGAAAAACTTTTCCAACCAAACATTAATAATATACACGTAAGGACATAAGTGAAAACAAAACTTATCAGCTCTTACTAACACACTACAACAAAGAATTAAATAAATGAGTCTTGAGCATGGGCTTTCATTTGTACAGTTTTCAGAGACAGCCTAAGTCTGACTCACCCTGGCAATCAGTCTCTTGTCATTTTTATTCTCGTCTGGTTGTTTGTAGCCCCAGGCTGTGAAGTCTACCTGGGAGTTGTCCACCCAAGCAAACTGGTCATTACGTCTTCGGTCATTGAAACCAATCCAAGATGGTGCACGACTGCCCGAGTTAGCCAACAGGATTGTGACGAATTCTGGGTAGGAGGAGCGTGTAAGGTAAAGAAGCAAAAATAGAACGTCTTTACTACCCTTAAAACTCAACTCGTATTTATCAAAGTCTTCGTCATATTTGGCAGAACTGATGTTACTAATGTATGTATTCATTCCCTGGAGCAGCAGAATGTTCTGACACTGTGGTGTGAGGTTAGGTTCTTTCCTTTGGGTGTAAATGACATCATTTTTATTCAAACACGGGTAAGACATGTCTTCATCTTTATGCTGAGATGTTGAAACCTTTTCAACCCAAGAGGTTATTAAACTGGTAAAAATATAATTATATCCAGATTTTTCATTTTTATTGCAGACTGTAGCTTTGATAACAACATTTGTTATGAAACAATATTTTTCATAAACAACAGTGTGTTGGGTAAAAGAAAGCTTCTAGCTTATAGCCCACAAAGGAGAACGAAAAGGATAGTGGTATTAACAGAAAAATATTCTTCCCTTTACAGCATGCTTCCATGTCTTTGTTTTTTTCAAATAGACAATCTTTGCTACATCTGTAAGAAAGAGATATATGACTAGCACCAAACGGGAATTGTCTGCTTTTCCTGTGGGATCACCGAATAAAAACCTATAGTACATCATAAACTTCCCTGACATCATTTTCCAACATTTTGTACAGATTTGTTGACAGAAAAATTTATATTGTCTCGGAAAATGACTTTAGTCACTGCACCAGGGCTTTTTCCAAATCGTTTATATGGACTACATTTGATTTTCATCATAGACGCAAACTACATTAACTCACTGGAGATGTTTCACGCAGTATTTCCGAGCACCAATATTTTCCAGAGAGGCGATTCACGCACCCCCTGCGAGCACAAGTTTCGCTTTTTTTTTCTAGGTAAAGTTTGCTCCCAAATGCTGCGTGAACCGTCTCTTACCGTGCAGATGACTTTTGTTTCGTTTCATGTGAAGTTTCACCAGAATAAATGGAAACTTTTTGAGTTATCAAGCTGTAAGGAAAGTTAGTCACACTGAGGCCCTACTTTCGTTTCTCTGACTGATGTCTGTTCGTGCATCCCTTTGTCAGTATGTTGGCAGAACGTTTAGTTTTAGTAAGAGTTTTACAGCACTTGCAACACAATTAGATCATATAAGTGCTGAAGATGAGGTGGTACAATAAAGTAACAAACGCAAAGATAGGAAAGAAGGAGCAAACCACACCAAAGAACCCACTAACCACCTATTTGGCAGCACGAAAAACAAGCATTTTTCAAGTGTTTGACGACTTAGACGGTTCACAAAATTCTGATTATGATATTTCAGACTATGGGGATCCTGATTTCAATGTAAAGGAGCATCAAAGCACTGTTTCTGATGGAGAATGTCTTAGATCTAGACTAGGCTTTCAAATTCTAAAAAACTATAAAAGATATTGCCTTTCTGTTTTTGTGTGTCCTATTAGGCAAGTCTTGATCTGTTATAGGTGTAAAAAAGGTGACTGTATGTCTTTGGGAAGAGTGTTTTTTTAAATATTGAAATACCCCCCCAAAATACCAGTCTCCAGTGCCTGTAGACCTGTAAAAGACCCAGCCTCCAGTGAGTTAAAATTTGATTTTTGTCACAGATGCAAACTACATTAACATTTGACTTTCATCACAGAAGCGGACTTCAAAGGTACTCATATAAAGGAAAGACAAATACACCTGTAAATAGATATCTTGGTCATTGAAGAAAACACCTACAAACACAAGAGGTCATGCAATCAAACACTCACACTGGATGACAAACATACATTCACGATATTCCCTACTTTTGCACAGGATCTTGAAATTTCCATTGTCACACTTAAATACTCAAGCAAGAAGAGAAACATATAATTACATGAAAACAGATGAACAAAGAAAAAGAGGAAGACAAACAGATTTATATAATAACTGGAAAACAGAATAAGTAAATAAACTTGAGGAATATCATTTACTTTGTTCCACGGGGTTGTGAATTGAAGCCAGTCGTGATTTAAAATTTAGCTGATTACAAACTGTCATGGCATCCGTATAGTTCTTTCGCTGTCTGGGATCCACGCCTCCAATAGTGTAGCACTTGGTCACTGAAATAAAGAAGAGAAAGGAAATGAGAAGAAAATTGTGCAGACAGGTTGACAGGGTGTGAAAAAGAAAATTGAGATGATAGGTTGATGATGGGTAAGAAAAGAAATCATGAAGATAGGTCAGCGGGTGGAAGAAAGAAATTTGTGAAGTACTGTTGAGTTCTGATACGATACTGTCACTTGACCTAAAAAATTACCAGCATTGGTACTAGTAATAGATGACATCAGATGTTCTGCACATCTTGAGTCTCACCTGCTGCCTCTCTTTCTTATCAGTGCCGTTTCTCCCCCCC
>NW_004797427.1:306602-352791 GCF_000002075.1 Aplysia californica | reverse complement strand
GAGAGAGAGAGAGAGAGAGCCCATTTTGGTTGTTTTTTGTGTATATTGATATTCATCTTTATATGTTTGCTTCTAAATATAATTTAAATTTTGTCTTGTCTTCTCTTCATGAATGTTTTTATTATTAGGAGTTCTTTTCCCCTGATAATGATTTTTTTTTGTGGGGGTGGAGGGTTGTTTTCTTTTGCGGCGAATAATGTACTTTCGTTTGATATTTCGGTACACTGTACCTCAGAAAGGTGGCCGACGCCAGGCAAGTTTTGGCAACAAGAATCTATTACTATTATAGGTGGTTAGCGCAAGTGTGTGTGTGTGTGTGTGTGTGTGCATGTGTGTGTGTGTGTGTGTGTGAATGTATGTGTGTGTGTGTGTGTGTGTGTGTGTGTGTGACTATGTGTGTGTGTGAGTGTGAGGGTTTGCATTTGCATATCACCTGCCCACCAGTTTATTTCCAAGGACACATAATCTGCTGTATAAAATACTGAATGTACGCACCTAGCCAGAGCTGGTCAAAATGGTCTGGTGCTGGTACCTTCACAGTACAAATACCCAAGGCCTGATATCAGTTATGAGACCACTTACAATAGTACTGATACTGAAGTTCTAGCCCCAGGTACCTGTACCTACCCAGCCCTATTGTTAAGACATTTTGACAGGTGTGAGAAAACATTTGAGGTGACAAGTTGACAGAAAAGGGAAGATGATTAACAGACGAGGCTACATTTTGGTCTCCAGACATGTACTTAACCTGACAAACACACAAACAAACAAACAAATAAATAAACAAACAGTAAACAGTTGTAAACTCACAAGAAGGCAGAGAATGGAACCCGGCTGGACATCCTCCCTTGGTAGATGCTGTGGTCCTGGGGGGAGTGGTGTAGTCACCAGGTCTTTTCTTACACACGTAACCTCGCATGTCTTGACAGTGTTGGTCATTCCAAAATGCTGGAGTTAGAGAACAACGTAATGAGTGTGGGTAGCAGTCTCGTGGCTGGGTTGTCACGATTCTCATCCATTAAGGTGCGTATGGGTTTGAAAAAAAGTCAGACCCTAACATAATATCTGTAGGAAAGACACCTCACTCCATCCAAGTGAGATTGGTTACAATGGAAACCCAACTGGTGGGGGAGGGGTCAGTAGTTATTGCCACAGTGGCCTGCTGGTTATACTTTTGGAATCGCAACCATAATGCTGAAAGTTCAAATCCCTTGGGAATGCCACTTTACATAAAGTTTCCATACTTCACCCAGGTGGAAATTGGTACCCAGCTACCGAGAGTAAAAGATCTTGTTAATTTGTTAGTGTTTGAGTATGTGGAATTTGCAGCTATATGCTTCCTGGGAAGCCGAGAATGTTTCTGAGTGTTCTCAGAGGGTCTGCTGGGGTAAGCCTACTCATAGTTGTAAAGCGCATAGAGCATGCTGTAGAGATGCAATTATCATTATCATTATTATTATCAATAGATGTGCTGTTTAACGGTAAACCCAGAAGTTTGAAGTTAACCTGCAGCCAGCATCGTTTTTTTGTTGTTCCCCTAGTGTTTTCTACACCCCCTGATTCTAGGGTACGTAGGACTGAGCACCTGGTCTTCTCGTATAAAGATGAACAATTTTGGAGGTCGTGTGTGATATTTTCAAACATAAAATGACAACTTGTACAGGGCTTTTTTTGGAAACAAAATGTTTCTAAATGTTGTAATGTCTGTTATGACTATGATAAATAGAATTTTTAAAAGAAGGGATAGGCGATATATACATCCAATCTATTTTTATAAATATTATTATCATCATTACAATTTTCATCGTCATCTCTTTTTTCTTCTTCTACTTTTCCTCCTTCAGGTATGATCCTACTATTTGCTTCATTCTGGCTCAGAATGAAAAATTGAAAGAAGAGGAGAGAATGAAGTGGTTAGAAGACAATGGTAATATTCAAATCAAAAGACACAATAAGGATAAAAGGTGTATTTACTCCATCAACAAAACACTACCACAGACAAATGACGGTAGCAAACCCAGCGACAGTGAAAGTGACTTACCGCTAAGAGAGCAGTGAGGAAATAGCACTTAAAGATGGAAAGAGTGGCAAGTAAAAAGTGTATGATTATTCTCACAGGCTTGAGGTAAACTACTTTTTTGGGGTAATAATGTTTTGCAAAAGGAAAACTGTGTTTGGAAATTTTAGTATTTTTCCTCTCCGATAGGAGCCACATGTTTTTTTCTGTTCATTTTCAAAAACATCTTTCCTACTTGAGCTGCATAATAAACAGCACTCAGTGGGACTGAGAATCAAAAGCACACAACACTTAAAAGAAACAAAATGAGGGAAAGATCTGATTTGAACTCCATGTCGTTTTTTCCTCTAACCCTATTGATACAAGTGCCTTTACCCTTCTGACCACCAAATGCACACCTCAGCATGCATGTTGTGGTGTAAATCTAGCGGTCAATTAAGGGAAACCTCAATGTAGGAGTCCTTGGGACTCCAGGGTCATAAGGGTTAACACTTTCAAATAAAATGATTTCCATTTTTAAGATTTGTTATGTGTTCAATCAATTTCTGTTAACGATTTTCCAACCTATGAGGAGGGTTGAGTACTCACATCCAGAGCGGATCTCGACACATCTTTCACTGCCGTAGGCGTCGTTTGGCTCATTGTTTCCCCAACTCACAAATGATAAAGGTGACCCATCTGTCCATCTGTGGTCAGAGATTATGGTTTTTCGTTTTTATTTTTTGTTGTTGTTGTTGTTGAAAAGTTGTGGTTGTGATGGTGGCAATGGTCACAATGGTGATGATGATAATGAAAATGACCAGGACTTAAGCAAAACATTTGAAGTCATTATTAGTCTAAATGTTTGAAGAAGCCATTGACACAATATATATCTTTCAGTAGACTGGCTGCAATGACCCTGCTTGTGAATCTGCGAAGCCGGTATACTTAGGAGGTTATCTCCAGTTCCATTGTTCTGACAGGAAAAATGTGGTACCAGTACATTTTCTCGATGACATGCCTTTTTTATTGTTGATGAAACCACTGGCAAACACTATCACTCGATTTGTAAAAATTGTAAGCGTTAATGTTTTCTGTTCCCATTCACAAACTTTAGATAATTTAATAGGAGGGCTGATTTGACCCTGTCTGTCAGGGTCAAACGGGGCCAAGAGATACATCCCTAGAGGCAGACAGTGGTAGGCCTACTCAATAAAGACAAAATCTCCCCACATAAGAATCAAACTCTCCTTTTTTTGCTTTTGACTTTGAAGTGTCTAACCACTGCACCATAGACGCTGGTTTGGATTTGTGCGATATCGAAGTGAAGAAGTGTCCAAAGTGCTATAATATAATGTGGATTTAATGCTCCTATCATCGCTGTACCCTTGTATAACAAGCTGGACTTTCAAATATATAATCTCCATCTTTGCTAAGACTGAACCAGACAAATGGAGCACATTGAAAAATCTCTGAACAACCCAAGCTCATTGAAGATTTGCACCACGACATCTGCAACATTATCCATCATGATGCCAACTGAAAACTCTGAGTATCACCTGTGTAAGATGTTTTCTCACCTTTAGATTATGAATATACCAATGAAACCTTCAAACCTCCAAACAAGACAACAATTCACACTCACTTGAAAGAGTCCTGATCAAGATCATTGAGGCCGGTCCAGAAGCCGCCAAGAGGGTGTCTGCTGACCTGCACAAAGAGGGAGATGAGTCACAAAGAGGGAAATGTGTTGTGAATGCCAATTTTATGCCTCTACAATCTATCAAAACACAGCCTAGACCATTATATGGTGTTCCCAAGTTGAAACTGAAGGGGGATTTGCTAGTATATTCCTTTTTATAGATAAGAATAGATTTGACAAAGAATTAACATGTTTTCATGTTTTCCTGTAACACATGTGAGATCAATTGAAACCTCCAAATGGAATCCATACATAAGAGACACACCTCATCCTTAAATTTTATGAACTTTGTTAAATTTTTGGGTGTAAGAATGTGATTAACGTACAAAAGCAGCTGAAATGAAAGGCTAGGAAGAAACAACCATTCAAAGAGTCAGTTTACTCATATATGAAATTGACATTAGAGAAGACACAGATGACAAACATTTGAGGTTATATGCCACAAATATTCCCTGAGGATTTGTGACAGTAAGAACAAGACCTCCCCATTCACACTTAAGAAATGCAATATTTAGTCAGACACAGACAACAGAAATGGTGTACATTCAACAGTCAAAATACAACAAAAGATTGCCATCTTTGCCCATCACGGTGTCAGTTTGTCATCAGTCAATTGAAACAAAAAATTGAAAAACAAGCCCAAGGCATTGTAGACAGTAAGTAGAAACTATGTGGGATAATGAGCACACATCTGCTCCAGACAGCACAGTCACTGTGTATTGAGGATGTATGTGCTGAGCCAACATCCATGGCCCCATAAATCAGCTGATTTTACTCTACTGTTCCAGGCTTGTATTATAGGCCTATATAAAACATATTCTTTAATCAGAATTTCATCACAACTCCTTAGAATTTGACCATTTAATAAAAACTCACAAGTGATAAATAAAACTAATGGTTTACTAGTCCATCTCTAATTATGTTCTTTAACTATTTAACTCCACGGGGGGTAAACCCACTACGCCGGGGCCCTTTTTTAGTATCAAATCTAAAACTGACCAAAACGTCATTAAATGGGTCATTCAATCAAAACAAAGGAACTAATTTTGATAGTTTTTCATCTACTGAATGAACTCCCGGTAAAACAGACCTGTTTTTGGCAATTGCCGAAAAGTAATTTGATGCCAAAGTGAATGTAAAGGAATGCGCCTGATGACAGCGGCTCACTCGGACAGGGGCTCCGACCACGAGCCGCTGGGAGCGACTTGCCAGAGATAAAGAATAAACATGTAGAAGCTCACATGTCTTGTCTTTTTTTGTAAAGAAATTTTATTGAATTTCATCTCGTACATTTTTTGTTACATAACTTTGAATAGGATGTATGTGATCTTAATTACCACAGCTAAGACGGCTGTCTTTCCTCACATGCAGTTAAAAAACTATTCCACATATCTTCATTGTGTTTCCACAAACTAATTATTGAAAGTAGAACCTCACAGACAGAATGCTTTGTGCCTGTTGATAGCTCTGTTATAATTTGCAAACGTTGAAACAGAACTGTAAAATTGTCATGACATGTAACCTCACAGGAAGTTTGAGCGCAGGTAGAGTGACCGGCAGCTGACCCCATTCACAATGACCAAGTGGAGTTTGCCAAAATCAACAACTGAGAATTTAAAAAAGAGAAAATAAATAGATAAACAAATAAATAAATAAATAAATAAATAAATAAATAAATAAATAAATAAATAAATAAATAAATAAATAAACAAACAAACAAATAAATAAACAAGCAAACAAACAAATATACAAATATATAAATAAATAAATACATAAAAAAATTTTTTTCTCAAGTAGATAAAGTATAAGTCGTACAAAACTGCATGGGCCTTCTCCAGCCTGAACAGATCGCACTCCCCTACTTCATATCATTCCACTCACAAGAGAAGTAATGAAAGCATTCTCATCATCAGAGCCAATGCTGATGAGATCACCGCCCAAGTCCATACAAGTGAGGCGCGCCTGAAACCAGGTCTTTGTGACATTGTCTCCGTCTGACGGACTTATGTAGTAGCAGAATTTGTTGTACTCAGACCAGGAGGTGTTGCCACATTGCAGAGCTGGGAACAACAGGAAAAGTAGTCATTTTAGTTGCATATGTGTTACGACATGGTGGAATCAGGTGCTCATAAATTTTTGGGCATGTGGAGTTATTGGTATCGTCTGAAAGCTTGTTCGTTTGCCTTTTGGTGGAAAAAATACTCATCTATCTTGAATACTGTGCGAGATATTTGCGATTGAAAGAGGCGTGAAATTAGTGAAAAAACGGCCACCAAAGTTTGGCAACTTCAATAGTTTGAAAATCCTTGAAAACTGAAAATTTACTATTTTGTGTCTTTAATCAACATTTTTCAGATAAATTCACATGGAATTGTGTTTTTAATATGGACATAAACGGTGTTGAGACAAAAAATAAATTCAACAAAAATTGCCAAATTTGAGCAAAAATATCGGTTTCTTCAATTTCATTATTTTGATGAGTGACTGATTTCACCACGATGACCAATATAGATCTATGTTCAACGTCCTCATCAACATAACTTGCATTATTTAGGGGACAGGCGTTTCAACCCTATGTGTCACAGGTAACCCACACCAAGACAAAGTTTAAAAAAAATGTCCTAGCAGATGAATTGATATACTTGATAAAAGAACTCTCTACTTGGGAAGCATAATCATGCCTTCTGTATGTGACAATAAAGTATCTAACCCTTACTCTACAGATGCTGGTAAACAGGAAAAGAGAGGGAAGAGAAGCTTGCATTATTTAAACTCTTATAGACCGGCATTATTTACCCTGGATTCACCGGAATTAAATCATGGCTGACCAAGGGAAATCACATATGTTACTTTCTCTTGTGTTTTTAGTGTGTTTCTCTGTTAGTAATGTACACTATATTATACATCATTGTAAAGGGCATTGAACGTAGAATAAGATTAGTATTAAAATATTGAAATTCAAAGGAAAATGTTAGTTTTGAAGAGTTACATAACATTACGACATCAAAAAAGAGAAAAATGAAAAAAACCAAAAACTTCTTTCCGTGACAAAGTCAGATTCACCACTTTCTACTCCTAAATCTGTATTATCGATAAGTTCTCTCAGTGATTCACTGGCTTTCTCAGAAGTGTGCCTTACCAAGCGTTTACCTGACGACGCAGAAGGCTTATTCTTCAGCATAGTGAAAATTTCAGAAACGACACACGAACTCCAACGCAAAACAAAGCTCAAAACTTGCATCAACGCACTGTAAAGAATTGAAAAGCCCCGCTATTTCTTTACAAACAGTTGATGTGACCTTTAACCCACGCTAAACTCATCGGAGAAAACTAGTATCGGTTTCATATATATTTGTCTTTGAATAAGGAAATAAAAACAACACAGTATGTGTCGTCCCGGCTGATGGCGGTTGGCGGAAACAACACAGTGTGTGTCGTTACGGCCTATAAGAGTTTTAAAGAAGGTGTTGTAGGTATGAACGTTGCTGCAGATTTCTATGCTAACAATCCTTATATGATAATGGTGATGTTACATCTTTATCTCTCACATTGAAAACTATGCTTGCTATTGACGCTGATAATGCCTCAGAAAAGGAGAAATAAATTGACAAAGAAGAGGGAAAATAGTAAGCAGAGGAAGAAGATGATAATGTTAATGATGAACAAGATGGTAATTGTAATGTATGTCTAATGTATGAAATGTAAAAATGGGAAGGAATTATTTCGCGAATGTTGAAATAATGATTCTTTAATATCACAATTATTTCCCCTTCTCGATACGTCACTTTTTGTCTCATTTTGAAATTCACACGAGACTTCAGCGTAAACTAAATACCAATAAAATCAGTTCACCGGCAGGTAGGTAAGAGAGAGGCTGTGTTTTGTCTTTGTTTCAAGTGTTAATCTTTTTATAATGCGAGGCCATATGCAGCCGTCACAGTAAGAATAAACTCTGAGCAATAATTTGACGAGAGACTTACTTGATTTTCCAGTCGGCACAGGCTTTGGTGTTGTGACCACAGCTCCTGAAATGAGAATACAAGGGATGTGAGACCATCGTCACCCTGACTCATTGGGACCATTTTTCTTCAATTTACTGTAAATAAACGTTTGAAGCAAAATTTATATATTCAGTCTAATGTATCTTATTTTGAGTTACACAGAGCAGCACATCAATATAACACCATCTCCCCATATCCCACTACAAGAAAGCAGCAGGAAAATCAAACAATAGAGCAATAGAGTAAAGTAAAAAAAGTGTTACAAAGCCATCATCAAACTTATAGAAAATAATGAGATCACTATCAGCAGAGTAAAGATATCTCTAAGAGGAAGAACCCCAAACTTAAAGTCCCCCTTTGATAAGACCAAGCCAACTCTAAAATATTTTAAGTTCAAGAGAGATTTATTGGGTATTAAAACCAGGGTCATCCACACCATAGAATGATACCATTTATCAACCGAACTGTAAATGGTAAAGTCCTAGAAGAAGAAACTTGGTAGACAAAAGGTCTGAAGCTCTGACTGACCGACCTCTAGGGATCTCACAGATGAAGTTGTGGGCCACGTAGCACGTCTCATCATTCCAGGTGTTCTTCGTCGTGTTCCAGGTGACACAGTCCTCTCTAGAGAAAGGTCAAAGGGACATAGCGATACATGTTTATGTTGGTAGCAGGTAGTGGGGGAGGAGTAACATTATGTAGATTGTCTGTACTCATGTGGTGTTGTGTGCTGAGTGCCACTGGTGAACTTTTGCTCAAATGTATTCATATAGATCAATTAGCATACACAGGTATGCAACTAACAAATCAAATTTCCTTCATTTATCAATAAAAGTGAAATTTTATTTGCAATTTATTAACTTGAACAACTAAAATATTGTGCCATTAAGATTTCTCATCATACTTTTTCAACCTCGTCTGCATTTTTCTAACTCCTTATTCCAAATTAAGCCTGTCTGATCTCTTAACAATGTAGTCTGGCAGTGTGTAGACATCCCAGCCCTCAGAGATAGAGAAGTGACTTGACCGGTAGTCAGAGTACCCTTTATTTAATTTTTCAAATGTTTTGTGCGACACTGTGGGGCATGTGGACCATGCACTGATAAAACGATGAGGAAAAGACAAATTCAGTTTGTGAGACACTTGAACTGATATAAAAGCATTGAACATATCGCACTCACTGGAAACACATAAGGTATATGAGGAAAGGGCAGTTCAAGAACAACCTACATGTACTAAGAGAACTTGAACAGAAAGATGACTTTTCCAGCAAAATATAAATGCCTTAAGAGCATCAGAGAAGAGAAAATAATATGAGAACCATGGTTGGAAATGTCTGCTTCAGATCTAGCATTTCATAATGTTCATGATGCTGTACAGTAATCATGTGAAAGGCTAGGAAGAGCTGGTCTTAACTCAGTGTTTTTATTGAGTAAAAACTGCAGTACTCACTTTCCTCCGTTGTCATTTGGCTCGCCAGGATTCCAGTGTGAGTAGCGGAATGGGGCTTCGTCTTCCCACAGGTATCCTGGTGGTGGGACAAGTGGGATAACAGGATGTGTGATTCTTTGTGTGGGACGGAGGGAGGGAGGGAAAGAAAGGCGGCAAGGGGAAAAGATTTTTAATTTTGTAAAAGTTTTACTGCACATGCAATTCCATAATGTCATTGCGAGTGTTGTAAAACTTTTACCAAACTAAAATTCTTTCTCCTTCCTTCGTTTTTTCAGAAGAAAGAGAAAGAGGAAGAGAGGGAGAAATAAAAAGAGAGACAGAAGGAGAGACAAATTCAAGTAGAGACAAAGAGAGACAGAGAGGGACCAACTTGAGGGATAGGGAGAACAAGGAAAATTTCATATACTCAACCAATTCAACGCAGAAACAACCTCAGTCTGATTCATCATCCATGTAATATTAACATCAGAAAATACATTCTACTTGCATTTGTATACAAAGAAACCCCCACATAATCAAACCCTAATAACAAAATTATACTTTCTGTCGATTGTTTCTTTCAAGGTAGCAGCGAACATCATCCCAAGGAAGACAAAGTTTAAGGTTCTTAATTACACTATCATGCTTTTTTTTGGTGCATTTGAACTTGAGTTCTTCCTTTCTGTTTTCAGACTTTCAAGATCACTACCTCTCCTTTAAGATACTACATTCAACAATAATTCTCAAGAACAAAGTTTATATGTGTATGACATAAATGTTTGCCTGAAGTATAGAAATAAGTAATTTTTAAAATGGATTCCCCACCTATGTGAATGAAGATACTATTGGTGATGGATAACTCATAGCATAGAGAAAAGGAATGATTGACTGATTATTTTGCATACGCTAATGACACAATAGTTTAGATAATTTTGGAGGCAGGCTTCTTTGATCCTGCCAATCAGGGTCAACCCAGACTAAACATGATATAGCATCACAGTAGACAGATGGAGAAGCTTGATAAAATAATATCCTAGCCTGGCTTTTAAACTACAGGTGCTGGTGGAGATGACAGAGACCAACGAGAGAGAATACGAATGAATGAGGACTGCAGTTGATTGATATGACGAAGAACAGTCTACTTGCCAAGAGAAGTTGGAAAAGAGCTTTCCATTGTGAAGGCCTTTTCAAAACAGCAAAAACAAAAGGAAAAAAATAACCTGTACAGTTTTGTTCAGTACTGTCTTCAGATTGAAATTAAAACACAGAACTACGAAATTTGCAACAAACCTCCTTCAGTGCTGCGGTCGCTGAGACCAATCCAAAATGTGTCTTGCATATTTCTGAAATTGAGATGATAAATACATACCAGGGTGCATTTGAAAACTTCTGTTTCTCTTTAGAATACAATATCATAGATTTAACATCATGCAAAAGAGGGAGCTCAGGTGTGGCTATTCGTACAGGCGATTGTCTTGGACAGATGGTCATAAGAGCAGGTGTGAATAAATTTTTGTCCTGGGAATTGACTTTGTTCAATATCTGCAGAGAACATTTTGGTGGGGAAGAAAACTCAGGGCATATCATGGATATCAGATGTATTTGTGTACAAGATTTCAGTTTAGCACGTTCATTAAAAACGTATGGAGTTAACTTGACCCTCCCCCACTTTACCCCATAACATACAGCCCCACTGTGTTGTTGGACCTCTATCCCCATTGCCAGAGCCCATGTCACCTTCACTCAGAGTTCACTTTCCCGCAACAACAGTGCAAGGAAAGGGGGGAGGAAAGATGGGGTGAGGGGAAAGAAAATGGTATGAATTTAGAAATAATGATAGGACTGTTGAGGTCATCCAGGCTTACACATTTTTAGGGATCAATGTACACAACACTTAAGCTGTCATAAAATAGACATGTTGACGATATCATTTTAACCCTTCCAGCCCCAAGCGCGTATATTTTCAGCAGCGCTTGTACCTCCCTCCGTCCCAAGAGCGTATATTCTCAGTTTCGGGGGGGAACCGAATTCGCGCATTTTTCGAAATTAGCGAACTTGATTAAACTTTAGATTTCTTATTACTTGTTCATTTATCTTTAAAAATTGGTATATGTTATTATCAAAGCTACATTACAAAGATACTACATCACTTTTTAGAAATAATGCCTCTTTTTCTGAAATACTACTGTATTGGCTGGGACTGGGGTTAGGGAGTGCACAAAAATGGCTGGGGCTGGAACTGGAAGGGTTAAAAAGACTTGACAGAAGCTACTTTTCAAAGAAAATTAAAATCATTCAAAATAGTCAGAAATAAAAAGGACACTTTCTAAATGGCAATACAAATAATTATTTTTGGAATTTCACGTTATGGTAGGAACATTTCTAAACAACAGCAATTATAATTGGACAGAGTTATGCAGTAAGCAACAAAAGTTATTAATACCGTAGTTTCTTCTTCTCTTTTGATGTGGTTCACAACTTCAGCATTGTAAAAGAAGCAAAGAAAATCGTTGCTGACACCAAACACCCAATAAATTCAGAATAGCAGACATCTATTATATTTATATGCCCATACACCTCTAGGTATATGCTTCTATTAATCTATGTCATAGTTTTAATTCCATGAGCATTTCTTTGTGAGAGAAGTAATAGAGTTAAGTATATTATTGTTATTATTACAGTTATATACTCATATGAACAAGGACATACACATACAAATAAGCACAAGCAAAAATACACACACACACACACACACACACAAAAACGCATACAAAAACACACACATACACATACGGCCACACAAACACAAACATGAACACATACACATGAAAAAACCCCCAAACAAACACATTGTTCAAACGTACTTGACAACACTCCTCCTCATCCAGTTCTCAAAGCCTCTGTTCCTGACGGTGGCTAAGGTACCGCCGGTCCAGAGGCTGGCACAGTAGTCTCTAGCATCATTCCACGTCAGCATGTTGTCCATTGTCATTTGGAAGGCCTATAGATATAGACATAATGATAACTAAGATGATGATGATGATGATGATGATGATGATACGATGATGATGATCATTTATTTTTTTCTCAAATACTATGTTCCTGATGAAGCCTTATTGGCGAAACGATGAACTGTGAAAAATATATATTTTTGGAAATACAACAAGGTCTTAACTGTTTTAATACCTTCTTTATACAATGAAGAAAAAGATGATGATGATGATGATGATGATTTTATTAAATATACCTAACTCTATTCTAGTCTTCAGTTTTTTTCTGTTGTAAAAATTACAAGTCTGTGGTAAGACTTTTACCTTTTGGCTGACCTTTCTTTGAGCTATTGAATTATCAACCAGAGCCGCGGCAAAGTCAACCCTAGCAAGGCATTTTTTGAAATTTTTATATTATGAATGGATAGACAACATAAGAACTTGGACTGGCCCGATATGTCAGAATGTGCAACGGAAACTCGCGACCATGAATGATGGAGGGTCATTGCACGTCAAACTATGAGGCAGAGATGACACCTCCAGGTATCCAGGTATAGTGAATGTTTTGTTGCTATGGTGTTTTTTCTCTAAGATATTAACTTCTCGATGAAGCCTGAATAGGCGAAATTTTGCACATTTTATTTAAAACACTCAACTGTATTAAAGTCTTCAGTATTTTTCTGCTGTAAATCAATGATGATGATGATGATGACGATGATGGAAAGTAGGAGGAGGAAGACAAAGAGTTAAAAGAAGAATGTGTGTGTGTGTGGGGGGGGGGGGGGGGGGGATATGGAAGTATGACAGGAAAAGGGGAAGGAGGTAATTATCGAGAGGACGAGAATGAATGTCATGACAATGGCGACACTAAGAGTGAAGATAACAATGAGCACCAGCAACATAGTCACACTACCACCACCCTCATATTACTACATCATCACCACCTTCACAACTACAACTGCCACCTCCTCCTCAATATGATGTCAACACTTACCATTATCATAATATAGTATCACAACTACCACCACCACCAACACTCCCCCACCTCCACCCCTCATATTATGACACCACCACCACTGTACCACTGTTACCACATACAAGAAAGAGCCAAAATAAATGAACACACATTCTCACACATTTCCCTTACTTTATAGCAAAGGTTCCCGTAAGTGAACCAGCCAGAGGGACAGAGTAGCTTAGCTGTGGTGGTGGTGGTGGGCACTGGTGTGGTGAAACCCTTTCTGGGTAGCTCACAGATGTAGCCCTGAGTCTTGTTACAGTCAATGTTCACCCACAACCCCATCGGTCGTTTGGTCTGCATACCTACACAAGTGTTGTTTTCATTGCCTGGTGAATATAAGCAAGGAAAAGTGATAAACACAAATCGCAAACACGCACATAGCATACAAACACAAACACACACACACACACACACACACATAATCACACACAATTAGAAACACAGATATAGCTGACAGATTTTCAAGTCCGGAATTTTTACTTGCATATATAGTTTTAGTATTTAAAACAACTAGGAGTACTTCCATAGGCAATAAAGCAAGTCCAGCTTGTTAGTTAGGTCTAAATTTTGCAATGTAAATGACCCTCTACAAAACATACTGATTGTCAGTGGACTGCACCTCTTTCAAAACGTCTCTCCACATTAGGGATCAGCTGTTTTATATTTCTGTTAGCATTTTACAGCACTTGCAACACAATTAGGCCATATACATAGATAAGATGCATTACAAGAGAGTAACAAACGAAAAAAAAGAGGAGTGATAAAGACGATAGATGTTGGATAGGAAAGAGCTAGCAAACCACACTAGAGCAACTGCCAACCACCCACTAGATCAGATGTGAAGAGTAATATAAGGTCCATCCATGAAAAACTACATTACAAATACCCAGGAGATTTTACATGACTAAATGCAGACAACTCTTGTTAGCTAAATGTCAAATCACGCTAAGCCTGTCAAACATCTAAGAGCAAATAGAATGTCAACTGGACATGTCTTTCTCGGAACATCATCAGTTTTATCTGAAATTATTCTCTGGGATGGATTTCAACTGTTTTGTGGAATATGGTGGATTTCAACTGTTTTGTGGAATATGAAAAGAGTAAAAGAAATCTGGATTAGAAATGTACAGATCCTGGGTCTTGGACCCCAATAGAAGAACAGGAAGTAGAAGATATTGCAAAAAATAAAACTTGGCTGGCGTGACATGTATAAAGAATTTTAACACTCAAAAATGTTTAACCCATTAAGTATAAGAACATACAAGTATTTTAGTACATCATGCCTTGAAAACGGGGAGACGGTAACATTAATACAGCACAGAGAGGAAACAAATGCAACTCCAAAAATAGTACAGTACATCTGTCTTTTCACTCCTAATTTTGTGGCAGGCTGTGGAAAAGATGGATCGAGGGGGTAAGATATGTATTAGATAAGAACAACATAGCTATGAAACAGGCTATACAACAAACAAGAGAAAGACGCTTCTCCTCTTAGCACCACAAGGTAATAGTGGCGGCAAAAAGTAATAAAGTATTTTGTGCCTATAGGTTAAAATGTAAATGCAAAGGATTTCTCTCATGAAGACTTGTGTTGTTGAGCCACTTTTTTGGGGGCAGGATTTCTCATCGTACCTGTGTGAGATTTGTCCCAGGCTGTGAAGTCCACATCGAAAGGAGTGTTCCAGGCATAGGTCCAGTTGGTCTTTGCTGTCATGGACATGCCAATCCAGTATGCAGCTCCAGGTTTTGTCCTCATTTCAGCAGCCAAAAATGCTTGCACATATCTGTGGAGAACAATAAAAGAGTACAAGTTGATAGCAAATAAAGAGTAGGCCTACAGGATAAAATGGAACACGTCACATTTTAACATTTTTGCCAAAGTTTTGAAATGTTTGATTGTTTAGCTAATTTAATTTTGTTCATCAATACTACCTTCATTAGAAATGTCTGTAGTCAGGTACCAGTAAAATAAAACAGTTGTACACTGAAAGAACTGCAGTATTTCGTAAAAATATGAACACAAGAAAAAAAAAAGAAACTTGCCCTCTATAAATTTCTTGTGACTAATGCTTTTTTCCCCCTTGAAGTCATCAAATATTTACAACCAGGAACCAGAAACACTTTTTACTCATTCGGGACGCAAGTTTTGGACCAAATTTTCACCCAGAGACGCGCGGTTTGGGGTTGAACTTTGAAAGTCTGCCATTTTTCCCCCTTTAGATATTTTTAAAGTCTGTTTTCACTTTTTCACTATCTACACATTCAACATTTGGACTTTGATTTAGATCTAATCCGATTTGCCTGGATATATTTCTAAACTTGCCAGGGTCCCTACAAAAATAGTGTATGAACCCCCCCCCCCCCCCCCAATTTTTTTTCCTCTAAGTTGACAGTGAAGAAAAGCTCTCTTAAGGGAAGACCCGGGTCAGCGATCCCAGAGAATAATATCGATAAAATTTTTCAAACAAGATATGTTACAACACAACCATAATGAAGCTAACTGTGAAGATATAGTTTCAGTCATTGTGACTTGTCCTTCTTTGAATGGTACTCCTCGAAGATCCGAGTTTTTCGTTGCCTCAATCGCCTTCCTAAATCGCCACAGACAATTACAAAAAACCCCGACGCTATGCGGTCCAAAGTAAATAAATACAAAATAAAATATGGTTTAGCAATGTCAACCAAAAGTTTGTTCCCTGGAATACCTTCATTTGTGCGGATACAACGGTCGAAAAATGCTATCGAAAGTATACGTCTGATGCGCCTCCAACGGAGCTCAAGCTATCGGATGTATACTTCTGATGCGTCCCGAATGAGTCATGGTTATACAAAGGTGGTCTGCTTCAACCCTTTTTATCAAGGTCAAGGCCAACTGAATGGGATACAGCATCCATGCTGAAAGATGGAAAAACTCCATGAAAGGGACTTCCCTTTACTGGACTCAAACCATTGTCTTTAGTGAGAAAGGACAAAATAGATAATCAATGGGACGTTTGAAGAGCAAATTATGTCATAAAAAGCAGACTATCAACCTTTCAATTGGCAGGCATCTGAGGATGTCGGGTCTACTCTTCTTTTTTTTTCGATCATACACTGAGGACACACTCTAAGTCTATAAAAATAATGTACATACACTCATAACCATGAATATCATCATGCACTGTTTTTTTCTTCAGTGTCTAGAAACTCCCCATTTTGAGCATAAAAATGAAAAGCGTACAGTGCTCCTAAACAGCCTTATAAAATGAATGGTGGTAGTTAATCTGATCTTTTTGTCATCCACAATGTACATAGCACTGTCAATGGAGGAGTTAAAGAGGAGTTTAAATATTGGTCAATTTACCAGAGCAAATGTTGTATCTGATTATCTTTTCAACTCAACCTCCCCTCTAAAATATGATTATGAACAACCAAAACATCTCCAACCATCACTCGTAGCACGAAACGTGTTATTACTTGGAACATAAAACAAAGATTTTACACTACTAACCTTCTGTCACATGCCACTATAACAGGAATTAGCCAAACCTGTTCCTCTGCTCTGTGTTGTGATTCCTTCCGCAGCTTTGGGGCCCCGATGCGTTGGATTGGAATCTCACACTTCACGCAGAACTGAACCGAGGCTCTAACTAGCCTTTTTCACAACCTATACTGTCAGCAGGCCTCCTCTGCCTTGATACAACTCTCTCCTCTCCCAGACCCACCAGTAGTAACTCAGACTTTTATCAACTTGCAAACAATACAACTGAACACAGACTCACACTTTACTCACTCTCACACTTTCAGCCAAACAATACAATAGACTAGGCCTGACCCCTGCCACAACCAAAAACAACCAAATACACCACAAAACGTATTTGTACTTGTACAATATCTGAACAATACATACTGACAGTGGCTGGTTGTAGGGGACTAATGGTGAATCCCACTTCTGATTTTTTCCACCATCTAACTCGTCTATCTGTCTCGCTTTTTCTCTACTTTTAAATAACAAATATAGTCATTATTGTATTGGCCTTCTTTCTCTTTTCTCAAACAAACACACAGTGACAACCTGGCACATAGCGACCCTTGATAGAGAACTCACCTGTCGTTTACAGTGGCCAGGTTCCCACCCTTGCTCTTACAGTATGCCTGAGCCTGAGCAAAGTTCTTAGAGGGTTGGAATATATAGCTGTAGCATTGTGCCCCATACCCTATGCCCTGTAGAAGAAAGTGAGTGAACAAAATAGAGGCAGGCATTGTTTGTGTTTGAGGTTTAGTTTTTGCAGAGTGTTTACGGCCCTCACAACTGCATAAGGTCATATGAGCGCCAAGGGGTGGGTGTCAACAGAGAAGTCCATACAAGGAATCAGACTTACTCTGCTCACCTCTCTAGCTTCAACAGCTCGAGGTCTTTGTTTTAGTAGAGGTTTTACGGCGCTCGCAACTGCCTAAGGTCATATGAGCGCCAAGGGGTGGATGTCAACAGAGAAGCCCTTACAGGGAATCAAACTTACTCTGCTCACCTCTCTAGCTTCAACAGCATTAAGTCTGCTTTGACTTTCAAGGCACCCCGTAAATAGTGGGTCACAAAAGTGAAATAAATATACAAAAGAAGTAGAGGAAAAATGATGATAGTAAGGATTAGGGGAAAAAAAGCAGCAGTTCCCTGTTGCAGTTCAGGCCTAGTTATGAGCATGACATTGATGAATCAGCCCATTTACAATTCTGTACTGTTCATACGAACATGTTAACGTTTCCCCTTTTGGAAGGGCTTAAAGACATTTCAGTCAGTAGCACCACCCCAGGGGTTGGTATGTGTACGAGGTGTGCTTTTTGAACAGAGATGACCGTCACTGTGACTCATAGTGATGAAAATAATGACGAAAATAACTGTGAAGATGATGATATTTTGGATGCAGATCTTCATAGGGATGATCCTCTTAACAAGCTTCACTTCAGTAAACTTAAAGAGCCTAATGATGATGGTACATTTAATGATTCTGACAACTACTTAGTTTCAAGACTAAATAAAAACTTGGCAATATTAGCTCAGGAGGAATCATACATGGTGACTGTGTTGATAGCCTTGGTTCAAATCCCTAAATGGGTGGTTTTAGAACTGGATAGCTTGGGGAGTTCCAAGACTTGCCACTCAAATAGCCCAGTCCAATCAGGGACAGATATTAAATTTGGAGGTGCAACCACTTAAAAATCTGACATTGATATGGGGGATTGAACCCATACAATTTTCTGATTAAATATTTCTTTTTGAATAATGATTGTACATGTAAAAAGGTATTGCTGTGTTACCTGAGAGCAGCCTTTCACAATATCTCTTTCAGCTTTGGCGTGGATGGCTTTATTCTGTTTGCAGACTAGCAACTTGACTTTGGTCTGGCACTTAGCATCATTCCATTTGCCAGTCTGAGGAAAGAACAGGGTTGAGGATTGCTGAATTGGTACAGAACGATTAAAGTGTTATCATTCTTCTTCTCATAATCTCTGCCAATGTTGGTCTGTCTTTTTCTCTTTCCCTTTCTCTTTCTGTAGTCTCGCTCTCACTCTCTTTGTCTCTCTGTCTCTTTGACTCTGCCTGTCTCTCTCTCTCTCTCTCTCTCTCTCTCTCTCTCTCTCTCTCTCTCTCTCTTTTTTGTTTTAACTAACATATGAGCGCATGGGACACACCTAATATTTTCAGTTGGTAGGAAATTTTGAATTTTGCGCGGGTGGCAACTTGCACACGGGCCCTCCGAGATTTTTCGCCCTTGTCCGAGAAGGCTAGGTGTAGATCTTTCCTACCAGAAGATCAGGAGGGTGACTGAAAGACAGCAGTAAGAAGAAGCCAAGGAGTAGCAGTAGAAAGGCTGCAGAAAGAATCAGGAGCCCAGATGAAGGGGCAAAGGAGGTGAGGGGGTGAGGGCAGAAAGAGGAGATGAAAGCAGACGACAGAACATTGCTAGAGAGCAGGAAATGAGGTGAAAGGAGACAAATTTAAAGAAGAAAATTTTTCGGTCGCTACCCGGATTCGAACCCAGGACTTTTTGAAGGAGAGGCCAACACCTTAACCTCTAGGCCACGAGAGCCCCTCTCTCTCTCTCATCTACTTGAGAAAGCAAGACAACACTTTGTGTCAGGTTGCTCAATAGGCCTAGCCTATATGTCAAGACCATTTTGCGTACATAGCACATAGCAGTAAATGTTTTACATTCCCCATTGACGCAATTTAGATTTATACTGGCAGGCTGTTTCAACCCTGCCTGCCAAGGCCAATCTGATCAGAGGGGGATAAAACATCCCAGCAGACAGATAGAGAGTCTTGATAAAAAAACTTCCTCCCATGGGAACCGAATTCACTTTTTCAACATGTGATGACAAAGTTCTTAAAGGAAGACCCGAGTCAGCGATCCCAGAGAATAATATAGATAAAATTTGTCAAAACATTGACATTTTTGTTTTTTGCGGAAAAGCATTCAACATCAGTTCTATTGGATCACAATGATGTAGCTGTTGAAAAATCACCCGAAACGACTTAAAAATGTGTTTGAAAAGTGCATATTGAACTAAAAATCCTCTTTAAAAATCCTGGGTTTTTTTCAAAATTTGCTTTTTCACATATGTGACCTCCATGGTGCAAGGAGTTATCAAAAACTACTGAAAAAGCCTCAAATTTGGCATAGATGTGCTTTAACTTTTTATCCTCGAGTGGGGTAAACCCACGATGCTGGGACCTTTTTTTGGTGCTAAATCTAACAATGACAAAAACGTCATTAAATTGGTAATCAAATCGAGACTAGCAAACCTTTTTTTGAGTGTTTTTAATCTAATGAATGAACTTCCAGTAAGAGAGACGCGTTTTTTTTGGCAGACTGTTGAAAAGTAATTTGATGTCGAAGTCGTCGTAAAGGCTGGGAGTGGCTTGCTGAAGATAAAGATTTAAGATCTATTCTGTGGATGTATGAGAGAAAATTGGGAAATATTGGTAACTTGTAGACATATTCAGTTTTTTTTTCTCTACAATTTACCACAAAGTTTTGTCAACTGACTGTCAGGGGTCCGTTGACTTAAAATTTGGGCTCATTTTTTCATTTTTAAAGATAGGTCAAAATCCTTTCATAGATCCACTGTCTATATAGGTTTGCACTTGTGTGCCAAATTTCAGGTTGAAGTTTTAATATTTTCTATGAAATTCATCTGCACTAAGAAACTGGTTTGAAAATCTACGACGCCACCACAGAGATCCATCTTTAAAAAAAGTCAACAAATTCACCCTTATACACCCTATTCACCTATACACTTCTTGCACAATTGCATGAAAGTGAATGGAATCAATTTGTTTAGAACATTTTTTTCCAGGAGTATACTTCTTCCCTCAACACTTTTCCTACTGCAAGCCACATCGGCCCTCAGACGTCGCCTTCCTGGACCGAGAGACATAAAATACGCTCGAGTGGTTCGCTATCTTTTCCAATCCAGTAATGTAAAGACACGAAATTTTCGGCTGATCCAAGTTTTCAAAATAATAGAATAGACTTCCTGTTAGCTGATACAAAAGAAAATATAGTACTGAGAGACAATTTTTAGTCATTTCAGCGGGTTTTTTTGTCCCCTTCAAATTGTAAAAATGAAAAGAAAAGCGCTCCCCTGACTTGAGTATATGTCTCATATTTTCACTTTTATGTTAGGCACACATACATAACTTTCAGCATTTCTTTGCATTACTAGTGGCAACCTACCTGAAACGTTTGAATGATGCTGCTGTTGTACTTTTTTTAGATATGGCCTTTCAAAGCTGGAAAATAGTTGATTTTATGCGACACCTCGGGTATTGCATAATCACTTTTAGAAACCCCAAACTAATATAATTGGAATAAATCTTCAACAATGTATCACCATCTGATAGATTATTTTTTAACCTTCAGATTGATGGGCCATAAGATATGGTTTGAGTGTGTTTAGTTGGATGTTTTGACATTTTCCTTTGGTGGGGTAGGGGCATAAAAAATAGGTCAGCGAAAAGCCCTGGGCCAGTGGAGGATTTTGTCCTGGTAGGAAAAGAGTTAACTGCTACACCGCAGAAACTGACGTGTAACCTACATGATGGCCATTCGTCCACCAATAACAAATCGTTGCATTTCAGGATAAAAGGCACAAACCAATCGTATTTTTGTGCTCTCCTTATTTCTGCTTCCAGGTTCAGAAAGTTTTCTCTCATCCCAAAGTTCTCTGCAAAACCCAGAACAAATGGATTAACAAAGATAAAAGTAAACTTTATCCCTCCATTTGGAACTTATTTGATCAGGTATGTGTGCACATAAGGAGTCTTCACTCTCCACAAGATCACATTGGGTCATCAGGACATCATGTGCTAAAGGTGCTTGTTACTTATTTTAAGAAACGGGATGAAGAAAGTTAATTTGACTGTATCTGGAATCATCTTTGAAATGCACTAAGGCAAAACATCAACAAATCCAAAATAAATTAGCTAAAAACTCACTTTGGCGAACATGACTACACAGTCTTCATCTCCGAGGTTGTTGGGCTCATGCGGTGACCAGTTGGTGTATGTAATGGGCGTTCTGTCATCCCAAACAAAACTGTTCTCCATACTCTGATCATTCAGGCCCATCCACACGTACTCATTTGTGGCTGAACAAGGAGGAAAGAAATATCATTGGCATATTATGGATCCACTTAATTTTCCCGTTGTATGAATACATGAAGAAACAAATATGAATGAATTAATGTATTAACTCACTCAGCCTTGAGGCTAAGAACTCGGTCCACTGGCTGTGCCTAGTGGTTTAAGGTGTTTTTGTAAAATCGGAAAAAAAACTAAATCAACTTCAGTCGCCATAATATTTCCCATTCAATTTGTTTAGTCATTACATGCACTATAACAATTTGCAGAATTTGAAAATATTTGATAGTCTGTGAGATATTGCCATTTGAAAAAGGTCGATAACATACACTAAAAAGAGGCTCAGGTGAAAGACCAAGACTCGTTCTCATTTCCCACTTTTTTAAACCACGTGTTAAGTTATTCTCAATTGTTGGACAAGAAAGCAACCTCTGCCCTTGTAATAGTCTGTTTCTTATAAAGAAATGGCCAGGGGTCACTTTTAAAGTGTTGTCGGTTT
Organism: Aplysia californica; assembly: GCF_000002075.1. NCBI lineage: Eukaryota > Metazoa > Mollusca > Gastropoda > Aplysiida > Aplysiidae > Aplysia > Aplysia californica. The sequence goes on along the minus strand of NW_004797427.1, from coordinate 330,528 downwards.
TTATTTGATGTGTGTTGCCGTTAGTAAGCAGTAGGAATTTCCATCCCGAATCTGTCGCGATCAGGGCCCAGTGCAGAAGTGTGCAACCTATCTCGGGCTCAGGGCTGAGTGAGTTAATGAAATAAGTGATGATAAGTTGATTAATTATTCACTTAATTCTCAATTTCAATGAATGAATGAATGAATGAATGAATGAATGAATGAATGAATGAATGAATGAATGAATGAACGAATGAATGAATGAATGAATGCATGAATGAATGAATGAATGAATGAACAGGATTCAAGCCTACCTCCCTTCTCCTCACCTGACAGACTGCAATTCTCCTCTATTCTAAATCCCTTTCAAATAACCTAAGACTATTGGGACCTTCTGTTTCAAAGTCAGGTGAATTTTTTCTTAGTTCATGAGTATTTGGTATATTAACCCTTGTTGGTGCTACTCAAATTTGAGGAGCTCATGAGAAGCACAGGTCTGTGAACACTCATATATGCTGGTAGAAGTGGCCCAACTGAGAGTGGAGGGCCGAAATGTGAGTTGTAGGACAAATAAATTCTGAGGCACACTCGCAGGAAGCCAAGAAACTGCATAACACAGAAAGTGTTGGGTTGCATTTCACAGGATAAGAGATCAAGGGGAAGGGGAAGGAGAAGGCCACGTGAAACCTGGGAGAGTTACAGAGAATAATATCCAGAAAAATGGGAAGACACGGAATAATGTTATGAGGCAGGCCCAGGATATGGAAAAATGGCAAGTGTTCGTTTATGGTCTATCCCTTGATTCAGGGTGAGAAAACCAGAGATGATGATTAAGTTCCGAGCGGAGCTAAGGGGACGACTCATGTTTATTTCGACTGTTGTCCTTTGACTTGCCCTACCCTGTTTAGTCATCATAGAAAAAAGTTACATTCTTGGACTGGCTTAGTAGTTGTAGTTTGTTTTACGTCCCCCCACTAAAACAGTTCCGATCTTGTAAGAGGTGGGCTGTTCATCCTGCCCATCAACGCCTAATTCAACTTTGTGGGATATGATATCCCAGCAGACGGACAGAGATACTCAATTAACAACTCTACCACATAGAAATTGAACTCGTCTTTCACACGTACTAAGAAAAATCTAACAACTATTCTCTATGGACATGCAAAAGCTTTACAAAGATGCAATAAAAAAAAAGAAACAAAAAGCTTCTCTGTGAAAGAAACAACTAATACATAGTAAGATGCAGTAAGACAATGAGAGAAAAGAAAAAGAAGAAAGTAAGAAATTGCAGAGTGGTCGAGGCAGAATAACAACAGTATACAGAAGGGAGGGATTCATTTTAAAAACATGTAGGTGTTTTACACCCCCACTAACACAATTTAAACCATTCAAGAGGAAGAATTTGATGTCAACCTTGGCTGAAAAGGAAATAATGTCCCCTGCAGAAAGACTTTGATACTCCATACAAATTCCACCCTGACAGGAACCAGACTCACATCTTTTGTGTGTGATGGCAAGCAACTAACCACAATACAACAGACACCAGAATGAGGGATTAAGGAAGAAATCAAGGATGAAAAAAGTGCTCACATTTTGGCAAAAGACTAAGAACGAATTTGTTCTCAGCATCATCGGTGATTGCGACCAAGTTTGAGGCCCTGAAGCCACAGGTGGTTTTAGCATCATTCCAATTAAGGCCACCCGTAGACCTCAGCACCTGGTAACACGAGCCTCGGAAACCTCGCCAGCCCACGGGGCAGCCCCACATCTTGCTTCCTGGAGACAGGAAAAATAACAATAATAATAATAAAGAAGAAGAAGAAGAAGGAGAAGAAGGAGAAGGAGAAGGAGAAGGAGAAGGAGAAGGAGAAGGAGAAGAAGAAGAAGAAGAAGAAGAAGAAGAAGAAGAAGAAGAAGAAGAAGAAGAAAAAGAAGAAGAAGAAGAAGAAGAAGAAGAAAAGGCAGAAGAGAAATAACAATTACAATAATAAGAATGTTAAAGATGGTAATTATAGTAATAATAAAAATAAAAGGCCCTAAAAAGGAGGAGGAGGAGGCGGAAGAGAAGAAGAAGAAGAAGAAGAATTTTTACATCCTTCTGGCTTGATATTGGATAATAAGAATAATTAACAACAAAAACAACGAAAAAAGAAGAAAAAACCAAGGAAAAAAAAAAAGAAAACCTCGTGAAGAAACCTGCTTTCATCCCCACCCTTCCTCCATAATATCAGTGTTATTCTCTAAATGCGTAGGACATTTTGTTAAAGGAATTTGTCAAGAGTGGCAAAACTGTATTTCACTTCAGTAAGAATCTACATTTCACCTTTCAGATTGTCTTGTTAAAATACAAAATTCCGTTCAAAAAGGATTAAAGTGGTATTTGTGTACATCTTGGAGAATCTCCTTTTGAAGCATATGAACAAAAAAATGGTAATTGAAAAATTCTGTAGGCTACTTTTGCACTAAAGGAATAAGATGAACAATATTTCTAGTCCTGAATTGACACAGTCCAAGGTTTTGACAGGCCAAAGTCAGAACAGCAAAGACCACTCAGAAAACTTGCTCCCTCACTATAGAGATCAAACTTATTACGACAAAAATGTTACAGGAAAAGTGGAGACAGTTTGTTGTATTTACCCTCAGAAGCAGAATATTAAGGGTTTCTTCAACCCTTTATCTCTGAAAGGGGCAAACCCACTGTGCCGGAGCCCATTTTTGGTACTAAATCTAACTTTACTTTTCTACTTTTATCCACCGCTTATATCCTCTTGGGCGTCGCGTGAAGAAAGTTGCCAGCCGAAGAGCTTGGGTCAGGGGGATGACGAGGGTGGTTAATGTTTCCCTGACTCCATCTATCCAGGCCTTTCTCGGTCGCCCTCTGGCCTTGTTGAATTGGCATTTTTTAAAGTAGGCACATTGTGCTGGATGGTGTGTTGGTTCGCATGAGATGTCCGAACCATTTGAATCTTTGGTGTTGGATGTGATGCTTGACATCATTTGTGCCCACCATTTCTTTGATTACTGAGTTTCTAATTTTGTCTCGCCTGGTCTTGTTTACTGCTTTTCTAAGGCATCGCATTTCAAATGTTGTAATTCTTTGCTTTAATGTCTTGTTCGTAGTCCATGTTTGGTATTGATAGGTGAGTGTAGGGATGAATATGGTGTGGATCATTTTGAATTTTATTGTCATGACAAAAACTTCACTAAATTGGTCATTAAATCAAAACAAGTGAACCTATCTTGATAGTTCTTCCACTACAGAATGAAATTCCAATAAAAGAGACCTGTTTTTGCAAATTGTCAAAAAGCAATTTTCTGTCCAAGTCCTCGTAAAGGAATGTGCCCAAGCCGTTGTCAGCAGCTCACCGGCACAGTCATTCTGACCACCAGCTGCTGGGAGCGGCTTGCCGGTGATAAAGAATTAAAAAGTGAACAAGGACAGCAGACTAGTCATTCTCACCTGGAAGTCTTGCAGGTGATGTTGTAGGCTTCGGGGTAGGTGAAGTCACTCTTCCTGGTAGACATAACAAACATTATAAAAAATACATAAAATGTGCGTTAATGAAGTTTTATAATCTTTTCGTCTTTTATGGTAGAAGGAAGGAGCATTCTGATAATAAACATTGACGATGCCTTTGCCCTTCTTTGTGGTGATAAAGAAAAAAGAATAATGGACTCTTCTTTTTACATTGACATGACAACAGTTTAAAATGTTAATTTTTTAAGAACGTAGATACACACATCACTTAAAATCAGAATACCAAGGCAATGTTGTGACACATTTTGATCAGTCAATGCACAAATCAGGAGTGTTGCTGTTGTTGTTATCGATCCAGCATATCAAAAGTGCAAATATACATATTTTAAGGTGCGCATATTGTTCCAAAGGAAGAAAATGTAACTGGAAAATCCATATTCAGTCGAACCTGCCATAACGGCCATCTGTATAATACGGCCACCTGTTCAAACAGCTACTCTCAATTTCCCCCCTTGCGTTTTTTTCTATATAATTTAACTGTAAAACCGTCACCTGTCCTACGCGACCGCGGCCCCCTTATAGGGGGTTCCCACATACGTGATCAGGTCGGGCCGAACGGGCAGTCGGGGTTAGCCAAATTGAGGGCGCAAAGCGGCCATCGTGGCACAAACTGATCGACTCAGTTGGTAACCTACAAAAACAAACGCTTTCAGGCCTGCAAATCGCGCGATCTGGTGGTTTGCAGCCAATCAGAACAAGGCTTAGTCATGTGTCCATTTTGATACTCAAAATCCGGTGGCGCCCTCTTCGAAATAGTTCAGTCTTTGTGAATAGAGTTTCCCTACTTGTGTGAAAAACAATAAAAGCGAAATTAACAAACAGTGCTATTCCTATTCTTCCTCTGGAGAAATGAAAGAGAGCTTCAAAACACAGAAATAGACAAGAAAAAAGAGAGACACTAAAGGAAGCAAGCAAGCAAGCAAGCACTCATGCACACGCACACGCACGCACACACATACACACACACATGCACACAGAGGGAGACAGAGAGAGGGAGTGCGGGAAGTCCAAGAGTACCGTAGGCCTACTTAATGTATTCATGGGTCAAAGGTTCAGCCAATCGTAGTCGTAGTCCGGTTTACGCCCTCTATGTAGTCGCATGTAAGTTAAAGGTTTCTCTACTTCCAGGTCGTCGGGTACAATCGCGGCAGGGTTGCAGCATGCACTGAAACCACCAGAAAGCGACCCGACCCGACCCGCATTTGCTAGTGGGCACCCTCTATTATTTTTTAAAAAGTACTGTCAAATTTACCTGCCTCAGGCCGCCAGGCATGGTCACTCATTGCCCGTCGTTTTGTCCTAAATTTTGAATCAGCCCCTCACACTGTGGACGGGCCATCATAATTCATTCACCTGTCGTTATTGTTAGTCCCTCCACTGAATGTTTACCCAAGTTGACCAATAGGTAAGCCTAATAAAAAATTTCCTACTGCTGGTGAGGTAAGCGTGACTTGTCATAATCTATAAGCCCCACCCACAACTCATGCACAAATAGTTGTGAGGTGACTGGTCTATGTTTTGTGTACCTAATCAGTAACAAAATTACAACGGTCGTTGACGTGAACTTGCGACAGACCCGTTGCTTGTTCTCCGAGTAGTGGCGACATGTGAGTTTGTTTTACCATGGCAGTCGGTCTTCATCATCTTACTTACATAATGTTTAGTTTATTTTACACGTGCACAAAATCAGCAACAAAAAGAAAGTTAACCAAAAAACAAAACAACAATAAAAAAACACCTTCCTAAACCACCCACCTCCCCTTTTTCCAAAGAAAGCAAAAACCCTTTTGAATTTTTCTTATGGCAGTCCTGATCCTCAGATCACACCCGATTTGGACGCTGGAAGAGAATGATTTACTTTCTTCATTTTGATCAGTCCTGCCTAAGATGGCTACCTGTGTTATACAGCCACTTTTCTCCATGACAATGGGTGGCCGTTTTACCCAGGTTAGACTATTATGAATAATGAAGAATGTGCAATTTAGCAGCTTAAAATTGCAGACAATATTTTTTATAATGCGCTTCATGGAGTGAAACTGAGTACTAAAAACTATAAAAACTATACCTAACTTACCCTTTTTCTCACAGATGTATCCATAACGGTCTTGGCAAGGGAGATCATCCCAGCGTCCAGATTGAGTTATCATGACAACACAGTCAGAATTGTGTGCGTTGTTGGGCTGGTCTGGAGAGACAGGGGAAGGCACATTCAATGTATTCAATGTATGCAGAGATGGTTGAAAAAGAACAAACTCATGTGATGTTCTAAATCTCATTACAAAATCCCATTATATCGCCATCAAAACTTACAAAACATTATAACTACCAACTAAAACAAAAATTTCAGTACAAGACTAATTTGCTTTAAAAAAATAAAAAATTATTGGTTTTTTTTTTTTTCAGGTATTTTTTTTTTACTTTTCCACAAACTTTTAGTCAGCTCTTGTTAACAAATTTGTTCTTTTTTCTAAAAAAATTGTGAAACCAATTGTTATGACAAAAATGCACATGGTGTAAAATTTATCAAACCAAATGCAAACAAATATCTCCAGAAAGTAGAAAACATTTTGGCACTTACATTGTAGGTTAATCAAAATAACCCATGACTGATCATGATCTGAACATATGCATTGGCCAGTCATTCACTAACATGGACAAACTATCAAAGTGAGTTTCATATAACTGAAATCTCAATGGAAGACTGAGTACACTCCTGTATGCGAGAGAGAGAGAGAGAGAGAGAGAGAGAGAGAAAGAGAGAGAGAAAGAAAGAGATACAGAGAGAGAGAGAGAGAGACATGAAAGAGAGAAAGACATAATATTTTAGATAGCATTTGTATAGCGCAAATCCCCGCTCAACAGCAAGCTCTATGCGCTTCACAGTCTATACTATTACCCCAGCAGACCTGAAAGCATTCTGAAACAACCTCAACTTCCTGGGAAGCATACAGTGCAAGCAGCCATTTATAGGCGCTAAAACACTAACATATTGACAAGATCTTTCGCTGTGTATGGCAGGGTACCCATTCCAACCTGGGTGAAGTGAGGAAAATTTGTGTAAAGTGCCTTTCCTAAGGACACAACGTCGGGTCCGCGGCTGGAACCCCCAACCCTGTAACCTCATGATTACGAGTCCGGTAGCTTAACCACTAGACTTGTGTGTGTGTGTGTGTGAATGTGTGTGTGTGTGTGTGTGTGTGTGTGTGAGAGAGAGAGAGAGAGAGAGATTTAGAGAGCATGTCTTCATGCATTAGAAGAAAAAGCCCAACAGTTTTCACTTCAAAGAAATGCCTAAATATAAGTCGAGGAAAGACATGTGTACATAAGATTTCAAACACTGAGTTATGTTAGAAAGTTATGGAGCTCAGTACCAACTGTTTATGCAATGCAAACTAAAATAAATGACACACCCGCATCTCATGAAAGTAGAGAGTTCACCAAAAGATCTCCTCCATGCAGAATCATACAGTGTAAAGATAGAAAATAGACAATTCCTATTAAGATACAATGGAGCTTGCAAAAGAACAAGACCTCAAGAGACATCGACATTTTAATCTTGGAACAACCAGCAGAATACAGTAGCTAACAGAAAAGGAAAGTCAAGACTAATTTCAAAATGAAGGAGGAGGGAAAGTAGAAGCAAAGACATAATTCCCATGCAACGCTTGAAGAGACACAAGACCACAATGTTACACAAGAGTTGAGAACCTCAATCATTTCTTGGAATTTTCACGTACCATCAGAATAGGTATTTAAATGAAAACTTATGCATCACAAAAAAGTCATTTGACATTTTTCTGATACTGTGTACAATAGCTAGCAGCACAGCTGTAAGCTGACAAAACACCTTTTAAAAAAATCCATGTCAGAGGCTTTTTGTCAGCGTAATCATTTAAACACAGTGTCCTTCCGAAATTTGAATTCTACTTTATTTGAAAACTTGTTACAGTTTCACTTTGATTTTTTCACACAAGCAGGGTAACTGAAATGAATGGACGAATGGATGTTGCAATGGGAGTGACAAAAAGAAGGCCAGCAAAGACTGGTGACAGCAGGGGAGGACTGAAACCTCATTCACATTTCTATAGCTGTTCAAGCAATGTTTCAAGTAAATCATTTCTTTTGATGGCAGGAAATGAGTTCTTTGGGACAGTATAAAACCACTGACATTCTTCCAAACATTTATTTATTCAATCCCCCCACTCCAACATTTTTTCCTATCTTCATCTAAACTGGAAGATTTCTCTAAAAACATAAATCATGGAGTTTTCTTAATTCCTCCAGATTTCACGTAAAATGGTTCTACATTACAGTGTCAAAACCCCAGCAGTTTTCAAGAGTGTTAAACTTTAGGTTGACAAAAGTGATAGCTTACGAGGAGCCCAGTTGATAAAGGCCATTGGTGATCTGTCCGCCCATTGCCATCCTGTCTCCACACCACGGTCGTTGGCTCCGATCCAGAAAAAGTCAGCGTTGAAACTGAAAGAACGTCCTGGGGAGGGGGGGGGGGGGGGGGGGGTTAAAAGGTAAGTGAGCACAGGTAGTCAGGAAGAGAACTTTGTTAATTTCAAGGAGGAATGTGACATCACATTTTATAAGGAGGAACAAAATCCAGTAAATAATTGAAGTATTAACCTTCCATCCCCAGCCATTTTTGTGCACTCCCAAACCCCCGTTTTTTCCCTTTTCCACTGTACAGCTATAAATGACATCAGAGCTACACTTTTCCCTCTGAGACCTAACATTGACAACACACTCAACGGAACATTACAGCGACTGCAGCAAACCAGCACTTATCACTAAATTATGGCATTGGACAGAAGGGTGAGAGCTCAGATGTTGCTGGATCGATAACAGCAATAACAACAACAACTAAAACCAAACCCCAGTCCCAGTCAATACAGCAGTATTTCAGAAAAAGAGGCATGTATTCTAAAAAGTGAAGTAGTATCTTTGTAATGAGATTTAGATAATAACATATGACAATATTTAAAGGCAAATGAAAAAATATTGTGAGAAATTAAAGTTTAATTATGTTTGCTAATTTAGAAAAATGAGCAAATTCGGTACCCCTCGAAACTGAGAACATATGCTCTTGGGATGGTTGGAGATACAAGCACTGCTGAAAATATACACGCATGGTGCTGGAAAGGCTAAAGAGTAGACCTGATTTCTTAGGAACGGGGGGAAAAAATGACTTGGAAACAAACAATGAACATGCAAACGTGACTGAATGTGATTGTATGTGTGTGTGAGAGTGTGTGTGTGTGTGTGTGTGTGTGTGCGTGTGTGTGTGTGTGCGTGTGCGTGTGTGTGCCTGTGTGTATACGTGAGTGTGCGTTTGCATGTGTCAAACATTATTTTTCTTGAAAAGTGATTTAGATGTTTTCTTCTTTCTCATACTGCTTATATCTAGAAAAATTAGCACTTAAAAAATAAAAGCCTTCTGTTTCACAAGAGTGTTGTAAAACTTAAGACATCACGATCAAAGCATGGCTACAGGTACCTGAAAGATAAAATTGCTCCTGTATGTTTGAGATGGTGGCCAGGTCTCCTCCGGCTGCCTGACATGCTTGCCTCGCATCCAGCCAGGAGAGAAGCTCTATGTTCATCTGGTAGCAGCTGTCACTGTTGGGGTCGTCCTCCCAGCCTGCTCCACAGTTCTTATCGGCTGGGGCTGGGAGAGAGAAAGCATGGTATTAAAGATGCAATACTTTTGCGAGGGAAAACTTTTCCAGTTTTGTAATTTTCTAAAACAAACATACATTGACTTAACAGTGGGGACTGACAATTGCTGTACAGCAGTTAGGAGTGTTCTCAGAGACATGAATTTGATTCCATTGCGGGAAAGTTTTGTTTTTTTAATCACGCATCTTTATCAGTATGTTGGGATTCTCTGTCCCTCTCAGGCAGGGCCAAGTTATTTGCCTCCTAAATAGTGGTGAATTGTGACAAATGGATGCATTATTAATTTACAATTCGTCGGCCTGGTGATAAAACCCACAAAATGTCCAAAAAAATTTTATTGGCCCTATCGATAGCAAATTATCCATTTCATATGCTCACTTATAGTCAGATCTAAATTTTGCGTAGAAATGCCTTTAAAACAATAGAAATAAAACCGTATAACCCGGCATCCATCGGATTTTAGCCCGATGTTTCCGACTATCCCACCTGTGAGGGAGAGAATGAGGGTTGACTGTTTTTGTCGCGCTAACAATGAGCGGCCACGTGCTACATTACCGACTAACCCTGGCTTCGACTCGTCTCCGGACTTCGTTTGATAGTCCAGAATTCACTCACGTAACCGTGTGAGCTCTTAAAAAGGGAAATTTGTGTAATATTTCTTGTTGGTTTCATTTGGGAGTTATATATATCTGGTTGTTCCCTCTTTTTTCCCGTTTTAATGCTGCTGATAATGTTAATAATGACTAAAACTCCCCACTGTTCCCACAGAACTGTTTATCTCGTGACAAGACAATGCCTGTTTTTTAAATGCATCTTTATGGATTTTGTTTTATTTTATTTTATTTTTTGTCCACACGTCTTTTTTGTACTTGAAAGTTACCAAATTATGAAGGCATTTTCCCTTATTTGGACTAGTCTCTTCTCCTTATTTTTTCCGTTGCATTTGAATGGACGAAGTCAGTAGCTTTTCATTATTTAATAACTCACTCAGAATAAAAGTGTAGGACCTGTCCAGCACACTATCTTCCCCCAACGATCGTTTTAAAAAAAAAAATGCTTTTTCTTTTTCTTCATTTGCAGTGTTAATTGCAGTCATTACCTTCTGAAACATCTTTCGACTTTCTTTGAAAGTTCATTTCGTTTGTGTTTTGTGTAGATTATTTTCTCAGTGTCATAACATAATAATAAAATAATAATAGATAGCATTTGTATAGCGCATATCCCCACTCAGCAGCAGGCTCTATGCGCTTTACACTATATTATTACCCCAGCAGACCATAGAACACTCCAAAACATTCTCAGCTTCCCGGGAAGCATACAGTGTGAGCAGCCGATTAAGCGCTCAAACACTAACAAACTGACAAGATCTTTCGCTGTCTATAGCCGGGTACCCATTCCCACCTGGGTGAAGTGAGGAAAATTCGTGTAAAGTGCCTTTCCCAAGGACACAACGTCGGGCCCCTGACGGGATTCAAACCCACGACCTTACGGTTGCGAGTCCGAGAGCCTAATGCTTTATCTTTATATAAAACCTTAACTTACATAACGCTATAACATTCACTAAGATGATGCCACGCTTGCTGCGTCACCTCTCACCCTCAGCGCAGTGGAAAGTGATCAACGTGACCAGACTAATGTCCCATCAGCTGATAACACAAAAGTTATGTCACCTTTGATCTCTGCAAAAAGGACACGCCATGAAAACGATTGGAAGGGTAACAAAATGAAGAGGTTGAAAGAACTGGAGATGCCTCTACACGTCATGTCAAGGCACAAAGCGAGCAGGGTGTGAACTTTGCAGGTGTAAACTGGTTGGTACAAAATGCAATGACATCACTGGTCACTCTCTTGGAAAGAAAAGAGAGCCTACGTATAATATGCCATGATAAACAGGATAGACAAAAAGAGATCTTACACAGCAAGTGAAAATCCAAGGAGACATTATAACATTCAATACCACTTAAAAGTGTCAATGGTCAAAGTTTGTAAAACAATCTTCATGAACACCACAGGCCTGACCCACTGGTTTATTTAAAGTTTCTTTTCCGAAAAACCCCCACAAGAGGTTCCCCCCCCCCCCCCAGAAGACATCACGCCCACCATGAGAGAGCCAAGAATGACAAGTTGTTCCATAAAGAGGAATTTTTTGACAAACTTTCGAAGATATCCTCCTGTCTACAGATGGCAATCCAGAAAATGTCAGATCTGCATCAAGTATACATGGAGAACTTTGCAGAAATGGTGAAAGCCACATTGAGCTATCAAGTGTTCTGCCAAAAGTTCAAGAAAAACAATTTGGGTTTACTTTCAACCAAGAAAGACCAGTACGACATTTGCACCAGCTTCGAATCTAGAAACCTCACAGAAACAAAATACACAGCTCATCAAATATGAATATAAGGAAAGTTGCAGATAGACCAGAGAAGGAAGAGGACATGGAGGCTGCACTGAACCCAGAGAACAAAGTGTGTGTTCTTTGTATGGAGATCCAGTACGTCCTTCCAGCCTCACCACTAAAGACATCCTCCTTATATTATAAAACAAAACTGGCTGTACACAATTTTAAGATTTAGAATTTTGCCACCAGAGACACCAGATGATATGTCTGGTATGAAAGTAAAGTTGGTCTGAGCTTCAACAGTTTTCATCATGTCTGACTCACGAACTGATATTGCAAGTGACTGACTTCAACCACCTCATCATTTGCAGTGATTGGTGCAACTACTAAAACAGAAATTCCACCCTGGAGAGTGCAATGGCCTCGCTGGCCAAAGAGCTTGACATCACAGTTGAGCAGAAATTCTCATCAAGGGCCCTACCCAAATGGAGGTGGATTCAGTCCATGGCACTATTAAGCGATCGCTCCAAAACGCACTGATGTACATCCCAGTGGACTACGTGAACATCATGCTCCAAGCCAGACGCATTCCCAGGCCCTATGAAGTTATGTTCCTGGGCCACAGATTTTTTAAAGATTTCGCAAAGGTCGGAGAGCACTAGACAATCTGTCCAGGGACAAAAGCAGGCCATCCTACTGTCAGTGACTTACAGGCATCAAAGTACACTCCATACTTTACATTCAGTACAAGCTGAACTTTGATTATGGATGGCAGGCGCTGCAAGGACCAAGAAAGCTGAACACCCAATGTAAAACAGTTACTGCTGGACCTCTCTACAAAGACAGTGAAGATAACCGCCTATCAGTAAAAACATATACAGGAGTTGAAGGCCGTTGTACCACGATGCTACCACAATTACCATCAAAATTTGCCTCAGTAAGAAGTTTTGAAAGCAATCAAATCAAATTCGATTATTGTAGAGTCTTTCAAAACAATGGTAACTTTTGTCGTATTGCCTTGTTATAGCCATAGGACACAGAGTAAGACAGACATGCTCTTCTATTGTCGAGAAAACTCAATAAAGTAGTAGTTGTCAAGCCACACTCTTTGAAGAAAGTTGGAGCATTCTTTGATACTTACAAAGTCTTTTTGTATAATAATAATACATAATTATGTAACCAACTTCACCCAAACCATTGCCGAAGTAGCAGAGCTTTTGTGTGCCTTTCTGCTTTCATTTCTTTCTTAGTATTACTTTTTCCAGGCATTTGAAAGGCTACCCAGTACCAATAGTATCGTGTCAGACACTGTCATGAATTCTAAAGGCCTGCTGATGCTGCTGCTACTACTGTTTTTGCTGTAGCTGCTCTCCCTTACCCTTCGAACCTCCTGTTCTTATACTTCAAATGTAATTAATATACCCATTGCTGTGATCTGCTTCTTCTACTTCTATTAAAGGTTCAACTTTGTGACTGCTGTTTTTGCCTGAATTGACTCCATAGCACTGAAATCGCAGCAGCTGATAGTATGTTGGTAGCAATAATATCATCCTCCTCCTCTTCCTTCTTCTTCTTCTTACTCCTCCTCCTCCTCCTTTTTTCTCCTTATCCTCCTCCTCCTCACTCTCTTCCTCCTCCTCCTCCTCTTCCTCTTCTTTGTCTTCTTCTTCTTCTACAAAAGATCACGACGATCGAAACAACTGATCAAATACGCTACCGTCAAGTGTGGCTTGGCAGCACTCAACCAAACTCAAGGCCAGCAGTGTGGCTTCCTGATAAAACCCAGAAAATTGAGGGTTGGTCCGTATTATCCAGAAAAATTTGACCGACATAACCGTTTAACCCACGCAGTTTCATTAAAAGCGATTTTTCAAGGAAAAAAAGGTCTACAGTTTTTCGGTAAAGTGTTTTTATAACTGTTTAAAGCATTGGTTTATCGTTAGACGCCTTTGTTTTGAAATAAACAGTTTTTTCCTTTTCCTGTAAAATTTACCTCGCTGGGGTTAGTTGGTTTTATCACAAGGCCGGCGAATTGTTATTTAACAACAGTGATAACATGACTGGATTAACGATGGGGTTACAATAACATTCCTTTAAGCACTGCATCTGTAAGGTTATTTAAGAGGCTGTGTCTCCAAATGTAATGTCCATCTTCAATAAAAACTCAGCCAAGTGGGTGGTGTGCTTGTTTGTTTGTTTGTTTGAGTAAAGAGAAGTACATCAAAACAATAATGGCAACTTGTAGTGCAGAGAAAAAGTAAGACAGACATACAGACAGAAACAACAGAGGGAAAGTAAAGAAGTAGGATCTACCAGTGGTGCCCTCACACCACCTGACAAGTGGGTGGAGAGTCTTGAAAATTCCCTGATCTACTCAAGATTCATAAGACCTCATTAAGGATTTGAATCAGCACCATCGATGCCACAGAATTATGGGCGGGAGTATTCTTGTAGAGGTTGTTGTTGCCTGTGTATCGGGTGTGAACATTCCAGAGGATGGGCTTAACTCTTTAAATCCCGTCAGATGCTGGGAGCGTCCGGCTGTAATAACCCTGTTCCTCATCAAAAGCTGGGAGCGTCCGGCTGTAATAACCCTGTTCCTCATCAAAAGCTGGGAGCGTCCGGCTGTAATAACCCTGTTCCTCATCAAATGCTGGGAGCGTCCGGCTGTAATAACCCTGTTCCTCATCAAATGCTGGGAGTGTCCGGCTGTAATAACCCTGTTCCTCATCAAATGCTGGGAGCGTCCGGCTGTAATAACCCTGTTCCTCATCAAATGCTGGGAGCGTCCGGCTGTAATAACCCTGTTCCTCATCAAATGCTGGGAGCGTCCGGCTGTAATAACCCTGTTCCTCATCAAATGCTGGGAGCGTCCGGCTGTAATAACCCTGTTCCTCATCAAATGCTGGGAGCGTCCGGCTGTAATAACCCTGTTCCTCATCAAATGCTGGGAGCGTCCGGCTGTAATAACCCTGTTCCTCATCAAATGCTGGGAGCGTCCGGCTGTAATAACCCTGTTCCTCATCAAATGCTGGGAGCGTCCGGCTGTAATAACCCTGTTCCTCATCAAATGCTGGGAGCGTCCGGCTGTAATAACCCTGTTCCTCATCAAATGCTGGGAGCGTCCGGCTGTAATAACCCTGTTCCTCATCAAATGCTGGGAGCGTCCGGCTGTAATAACCCTGTTCCTCATCAAAAGCTGGGAGCGTCCGGCTGTAACAACCCTGTTCCTCATCAAATGCTGGGAGCGTCCGGCTGTAATAACCCTGTTCCTCATCAAATGCTGGGAGCGTCCGGCTGTAATAACCCTGTTCCTCATCAAAAGCTGGGAGCGTCCGGCTGTAACAACCCTGTTCCTCATCAAATGCTGGGAGCGTCCGGCTGTAATAACCCTGTTCCTCATCAAATGCTGGGAGCGTCCGGCTGTAATAACCCTGTTCCTCATCAAATGCTGGGAGCGTCCGGCTGTAATAACCCTGTTCCTCATCAAAAGCTGGGAGCGTCCGGCTGTAATAACCCTGTTCCTCATCAAATGCTGGGAGTGTCTGGCTGTAATAACCCTGTTCCTCATCAAATGCTGGGAGCATCCAGTACTGGTGACAACTGCTTTGTTTCATTTAAGCCAAGTTTTTGCTTTGTTTTTTCAGAACTATTCTAGAACCAATTTTTGAAATTAGTAATGTCTATAAGCTTTTGTTTCTGCCATTTACAAGTTGGAGGCAAGCTTTTGGGGCTAATGTGCACAGGTTATGATGACTCTTAGAAAAAACGCTGGGGCAAAAGTGGAAAAAAATCAAGGATTAAAGAATTACATTTACTTTTTCTGAAACTTCTAATGAGCTCCCTCCCCCTCCCTCCTCCTCCTTCCCCAAGCAATCCAGTAAAAAGGACACCAACAAAAACAAGAGTACTACAGCAGATACTTACTGGCTGGACTTGTTGCTGGACTGGTGTTCTGAACTGGAAAAGAAAAAAAGAATATTTGTCAAACAAACCTTTTCTTAAATTGAAATTAAAAATGTAAGTTTTACCCTCTTACCTTCCACAATGGACAGACTAGATCAGTCACGAGGCCCACTGCTTCGACCTTGCCTGTCAGGGCCTACAGGGGCTGAGAGGGATAAAACATCCAAGCTGACAGAAGGAGATGCTCGATAAAAATGTCTCGTTCAGGAATCAAACTCACATCTTATGCTCACAGCAGCATAGTACCTAACTGTTTTACTGCAGACGCTGGTACCATGTATAAGTAAGAAGAAGAGGCATATCCCAATTATAGAGGTGCAATGAGATGGGGTTGGTCTCAACTAGTAGGCCTACTCTCAGACTTCACAGTGATAATGTAAACATTGAATAAGGGAAGCTTCATTTCCAGTTTCTTTTATCCAAAGAATCCTGACCTTCTGACCCCCAAAAACCTGTTCCCTAGCTTCCTGAGTAAAAATTTGCCTTCATTCCTACACACAGAAGACACAAAAGTTTATTTAAACCAATTCCCTCTTCCCTGAGCTGCCCTGAACTTAATGATTATTATGACAAACCTACAATTCCTATAGACATTTTTGTTCATTTATCCACATATACAGATGACTGTTACATGACAAAGTAGCACACATCGATATATGTGTACTTCAAGGCAGGAGCAAATAACTAGCACACCGATATATATTGGTGTCATGGGTTCATTGGATTAATGAAAACCAATACCTTTCTTAATGGTTCTTGGCAATTATATGGAAACACCAAATTCGAAGAGATTTTGTTCAAAAACTCTAAGTGAACACCAAAATCAATCAATGGATGCTCAAACCATTCAAGGGAAAAATAATTGGGAAAAAAAAAAATTTCAGTTCAACCTACTGTCCAAAACAATCACCTGTACAAACAACCGCCTCCCACATCCCTGCGTACAGTTTTTTTTACTACATTATGATGACATTGAAAAGACTTCCCCCTGTGTCAAACATGATCCTTTCCTCTCGACAATGACAATGACAATCTTCATTCATCTCATAGGGAGAAACTTGTCTAGGTCATTTACAATGACAGTGGATGTTACAAAGTTTAAGGTTAGGTACACTCACGCATACACATAACAAGACAGGATATTAGTAAATACATGACAACCCGCTCCGTAAATCTCTCTTTCTCTCTCTCTCTCTCTCTCTCTCTCTCTCTCTCTCTCTCTCTCTCTCTCTTTCACTTGTAGCACAATGGGTGGCTGCCTTTGATAATTTTGACTGCAGTTTTTTGCTCCAGCAAAACATACAGACACAATCGCCCACTTTATTGTGCCATCTTCTAAAAGATCCAGGATACACAGGATGAGTCAAAATTATGTTAATACAAGTTTGGAACAAACTCAAGGACAGAAAACAAGATATCATATTAAGTATTTGCCACGAAAAGAGTGTCAAGGCACCAAATTCTACTGCAGGTCACTGGTTTTTTAGTGTAGATCATGCTGGTGACTTTGGTTGAACTGTTCAGTAAATTCTGAATAAATAATTTCTCCCATGCTAGTCGCTACCTCAGAATTACAAAGTTTTTGGCCATTTTGAGTTACTGAGACGATGAGTTCAGAAACCAGAAATTCTATCTGCTCTATCAAATTTGTAAGATTATTCAGAGTCGTTATCGAGATATTCAAAGAAAAGCATTTGAAAAAGCTTGACATATTATGAAACTCAAAATGTTTGATGTCAACTTTCTTGAAACGAGGTAGGCCCTACTCAGAAAGAACTTTGTAATTGTAAAGTAGCGAAGTGTTAACATCATTTGGACTCACCCTGTATACTTACCAGTGGGTTGTTGGCATATGAAGCGTAAATTGGACATGCAGTTGGCGTCGTTCCATCTCATTCCCATGTTTGCATTCACACTGACACAGTTTTCATTGCCTCGACTGTTGTCGGGCTGATGGGGCGCCCAGGAAGTGAAACTTGCCTGCAGATATCACAGTTCACACAAAATACAAATTGTTGACAAGCTGTTCAATTGTTCTAAGCACAAACAACAAAATTTTTCAGGTGACAATAAAAAATTGATTTATTCTTTTAAAAAAAGTATTTAAATCATGTACCGTTCCCTGCTTTTTTCAACATTTAGAATTTAGATTTTGACAAAATATTTATCGAGCATGTACAACCAAAACCACAGTTAAATTAGGAAACTGCAATAATTTTTGGTCAAAATATTGGGCTCAGTACACCTTAACAGCTGGATCACAATATACCTCAGACAGTACCTTCAGAATGTATAATTAAAATTTAAAAAAATAAATAAACATTTTTTTGTTGGGTTTTTTTTTTTGGGTGGGGGTGGGAGTGGGGGGATATAAAGGTGTTAATTCAGCAGCTACTTTTCAAGAAGAGTTTATATAATATCTTTTTCTGGAGCTTTTAATTGCTCTTGTCACATGTGCGTGAGACTATCTGCTTGAATTTGACAAGCCAATTCTGCCTTCTTCGTTACATTCACAGAATAACTAAGTTCTATCTGACATTTTTGACCTTTTTAAGTTAATACAAACATGAGGTCAGAAACAAAAATTAATATTCTATCTGCCCTACAAAAATCGTAAGTTTATTCGGAGTAATTATCAAAGCATTCAAAGAATTGCTTTAAAAAAGTCTTGACATAATGTGAAACTCAAAATCTTCTAGATCTACATCAAATTTCTCACTTTTGTAATTCTGAGGTAACAACATTACTCTCACAGAAGTGTGAAAATCAAGTTCAACTGAAAGTGCATCAGAAAAGAAAACCCAAACTAGTGTTTGATCATGTTCAACCGAATATGCTTTTTTCGTTCATTCTGAACACCCGACAGCTTGCTTTAATTTTTTTTAAATTACCTAAAGAACATCTTCTGCATGCTCGAGTTTCTCTTACAAAATCAAACAGTACTCCCCCCTTTAATTAACAACCCAAACCCCCTAAAACTTGAAACTTTTTACTTTAAAAAAAACCTGCTGTCTCAACACTACATCTTATTGAGATTGAACAAGGTATGAAAGGAGAGAGAGAGAGAGAGAGAGAGAGAGAGAGAGAGAGAGAGAGAGAGAGAGAAAGAGAGAGAGAGAGAGAGAGAGAAAGGAGAAAGAGAGAGAGAGAGAGGGAAGGAGAGGGAGAGGGAGAGAGGGAGAGAGGGAGAGGGAGAGAGGGAGAGAGAGAGAGAGGGAGGGAGAGGGAGAGGAAGAGGGAGAGAGGAAGACAGGGAGAGAGGGAGACAGAGGGAGACAGAGGGAGGGAGACAGACAGACTGACAGACAGACAGAGACAGTGTCTGAGAGAGAGAGAGAGAGAGAGAGAGAGAGAGAGAGAGAGAGAGAGAGAGAGAGAGAGAGACAGACATAGAGAGACAGACAGAGATTTAAAATGAGATTTCAAAATGATCTATTGAAAGGCCTTTGGCCCATATATCCATACATTTTAATATATGGCTTGGCAATTATATACATACATTGGTGTAGCACATCCTATATTTAACAGAAATTGGGCATGCATGCACACACACCCGCATGCACGCACGTACGCAACCACGCAACCACTCACGCACACACACATGCACACTCATACTCACTCAAATACACACACGCACACACACACACACACATACACACACACACATACACACACACACACACACACACACACACACACACACACACACACACACACATACATACATACACACATACATACATACATACATACATACATACATACATACATATACATACATACACGCATGCCTACATACTACACCTACACACATACCATATATGCCATGCATATATATACATGCATATATGTACATACATAATATACACGTGTGTTTTGTCATCAGTTTGCATATGATAAATAGCACTTATTATAGAAGTAAGAATGAAACAACACACGCATCCACCCACTGACATTGGAGTTTAAATTATAATAAACGGTGTATTCCAGGAAAATAAGAACAGACAGAAATAGAAATGCCTCACGCACATGAGGCAGAGAGAGAAATTGGAATAAATTTCACTCTGAGAAGCAAATAACGATTGTCATTATCATTTTCATACATACATGTATATGTGAGGCAGCATGGTGGAATCAAGCTCTCGTCAAAATAATCAAAGAGATGAAACTTGCATTTTTCCGCAGGTTTGTGAATTTTTATTGAATTTTAATTTTTTGGCTCAACACCTTTCTAGCCCATTAAAGAACTCATTTCTGAGTGGATTTTTGATTAAAGGCACAAGAAATGTAAATTTTCAGTTACCACGGACTCTTAAGCTAACGAAATAACTAATCTTTGACGGACATTTTCTCACTAATTTTACCCCTCTGAAAACAGGTGATCCCCACCTCCTCCTTTCACAAATATCTCGACATGTATTCAAGACAAATGGATATTTTTTTATCCAAATAAATACAAGTGAACAAGCTTTAAGATGTTACCAATAACTCTACATGCCCAAAAATTGACGAGAGCCTGATTCCATCACGCTCCCTCACATATAACACCAGAACAAATATAGAGTTACATGGGGGAATCTAACGTGTCCGTACATCATAATTTAGGAATGAGATTATGTTTTTAGAATAGACTTCATCTGAACAGACTAATTTTATGCCATTGAGCTTAGACATTGGCTCTTCCGGTGTCTGAAGTCTGACGCACTCTGGTAAAAGTTGTTCTCATATTTCAGTATATTTGTGAACATCTGAACAATACATGGAATTCATTTTCTATATACTTTTCATAACACTGGAGGCAACGATTACTGTCGACAATACCCAATCGTAACAGATTATTTTTCAGCGATAAACAGAAAGCTCTGAGTAATGCAAAGACCCTTCTACTTCTTGTAGAGAAGGGGAAAGAGAGGTATGGAGCAGGGCTTAACATACGATGGAAGTCCAGGTACTTAGGATAAGTGTTAGACACCTTCGAATGCCAGTCCTGGTGACTAATATTTATCAGTTTTTCCTTCATTTGGGAAAGGAAAATATTCTTATCACCAACATTTTGAAAAAAAACATGCATATCCAAACCCCATTGCACATAAAAGTTTTCTTATGTCAGTGGCCCAGCTGTATCTATTATTTTGGTCATGTACATCGGCTTGCAAATAACATTTCTTAGCATACCTATTCTTATCCATTAGGCCTACCAGTAGACAGATAGAGAGAGGCACAGACAGACAGACAGACAGACAGACAAACAGTGAGATAGAGAGAGAGAGAGAGAGAGAGAGAGAGAGAGAGAGAGAGAGAGAGAGAGAGAGAAAGAGAGAGAGACAGACAGACAGACAGACAGACTGAGAGAGAGAGAGAGAGAGAGACAGAGAGAGAGAGAGACCGAGAGAGAGAGACAGAGAGAGAGAGAGAGATCTAATTCAGAAAGATCTTCAAAATAATCAATAACATCCTGTGTAGTAAACACTGTTTTCCGTACTCATTTTCCTCCCAGACGGGCTGGGTTGGGGATAGGGTCTCACTCACCAGTTTACCGATGGCCAGGCATATGGGCTATTTTATACACCACCGGTTTACTGGAGGCTAGGGTTCAAAGGGTTAATTTGAATGGAAAGATCAAATTGATCTATACCAACGACTTCAGGTAAAAATTCAGCTAGTGTTGTTGCCATTGTAAGGGAATCTAGAAAATATCAGGAAGCATAAATACTGTATACAGTTTGTTTGTTAGTTGTTTTAGTAAGCTTTTTATGGCACTTGCAGCACAATTAGGTCATATAAGTGCCGAAGATTAGAGGTGTTGCAAGAGAGTAACATAAAAAAAAGGAGGAGGAGAGATAAAGACAACAGTTGTTTGATAGGAAAGAAATTGCAAACCACATCAGAGCACCCGCCAACCACCCACGTACTCTAAGGTATGAGGGGGTGGGGGACAGAAAGAGGAGAAGAAAACAGACGACAGAACTTATTCACTGAAGGAGAAATAAAACAGATTTGTTCCTATTAGTACCGGGGTATGAGGTTGAATGTGCCACCCCCCCCCCCCTTTAAAAAAATTCCAACCCCCCTGTTTATTAATTTTGGACCACTTGTCTACCCCCCCCCCCCTTTTATTCCTATCCCCTTTTATTCGATACCTTAGAGTAATAATAATAAATAATAAATAGCATTTGTATAGCGCAAATCCCTGCTCAACAGCAGGCTCTATGTGCTTTACACTATATTTTTACCCCAGCAGACCATAGAACACTCCGAAACATTCTCAGCTTCCCGGGAAGCATACAGTGCAAGCAGCTGATTAAGCGCTCAAACACTAACAAACTGACAAGAGTATTCTGTTTGCAGCCTTGAAACACATGTTAATAAATCTAACCGTGATGTACATCCAACATAACAATCAAGTACATGTATAGACACTTTTTGGCTTACCTTGACATCTTCATCTAGCCATTCAAACTTATTTTCCTTATGTCGATCGTGCAATCCAATCCAATATGAGGACTTTTGCCTATTCACCAAACCTAGAAGATAGTGGAGAAAAAACTGCGAAATACGGTAGTATGGTAAAATGTCGCTTTCAACACTATAAGGTGACCTGAATTTTTCTCTATTCCAGACTAGACCAAACCAAATGTGTGGAGAGCCGTGAAACTCCCCAAAACAGTCCAAGTTCAGAACACACCCAACTGGTATGGTATGCCCTTATAACTTTCTTATATTTTGTTAAGTGAGGCTTAAAGAATCAAAAATTTATTTGTGGCGGATAACGAGGTTCATACAGAATTTAAAATATGTTTTCAAGCATGTACTTTGAATCTGGAGTTACTATTTATACACATTTTGTATCAAGGTATTAGGAATCTTTGGGTGCAAAACCCCCCGATTTTTCACTAAAATTTCAGTTAGCGAGGTTCCATCAGAGCACCAATGTTATTGGAACAAATGAATATATTATAGTGTAGTTGAACGGATAAACACAGAAAAAGATATAGAAATGCATATATATATATATATATATATATATATATATATATAGATAGATATATGCACACACATAGATTTCATTTGACAACAACAGCATCAAAGACAGACAAAAAAAAAGTGAAATCAATTTACAACACACCTAAACAACTGGGAGAGTCAGAAGGTCAAAGGTTGTGAAAGACAAGCTTTTCAATTATCCAAAAACTGCTTAAGAAACTAAAAAGAAAAAAGTCTACTAATGAGCAATTCAGCAGACAAGAAATGTAATAAATTCTTAATGAAAGTAAACATAAAAGAGGACTTACAGTTATCAAAGATGCTGCAGTGGGATTAAAACTTCAGAAAAACAAACTAACAGAAAATACCAACAAAAACAAAAGCAAAAACAAAAAACATAACAAAGATTTAAAAAAAAACCCAACACATTATGTGTAACAAATAGAGGCTCACCATTGACAAAACCGCTGAAACTGCTATCTGGGATCTTAACAAGGTCACCTCCCGCCTGTTGGCATATAGACCTGGCATCCACCCAGGTTTTCCCCTGTGTATACAACTTGATACAGGTGGGGGCTCTGGTGTACAGGCTCCAGCCTCTGGGGCACGTCACTCGAGCTGCAGAAACAGAGCAAATGATAATAATAATAATAATAATAATAATAATAATAATAATAATAATAATAAACAGCATTTATTCAGCGCATTTCCATTTTCTGAAAAATGCTCAATGCCCATTACAACGAAAAAGACATCACATCTTAAGAATCAATCGACATCCGTGTACGTAAAACAAAGTATTATACATATAATATAAATGTATACGTGTAAAAATTTATATGAGAAAAACAGTCTCGCAGTGAGGTTGGAAATGTGTTCACTAGAAATATACAATGTAATAAAAATTCACAAACGGTCACTATAAAGTTGAAATGTGAGTAAGTAGAAGCATTCATTAAAACATTCATTCTCTACAGATAGAAAAACTTTTTCGTTCTCTCTCTCTCTCTCTCTCTCTCTCTCTCTCTCTCTCTCTCTTTCTCTCTCTTTCTCTCTCTCATTCTCACATGCTATTTCTTCAGTCTCACAGTATGGCATATTGGGTAATGAACATATTAACAAATAAAAGAGAGATATAAATGCTAACATAGTTATTTATATACACACAGATTTCATGGGAGAGGATGCAAGTAAAATTAGAACCTGGTCCCTTATTAACGCCAAATGTAATTAAAAGTACACTAGACTCGTGAGTACTAATTCACTCCCCTACGCCTCTTTTTATTTTTTTTTACAAACACAGACTCATGTTCTCTTTCTCTGCACACGTGAAAGAACATGAATAAAATATGTGTGGCATCTGGGGGAAATCAGGTGCTTGTCAAAATAATGAAATTGAAGAAATTTTTATAGAACATTTTTTTTAAGGGGGG
>NW_004797427.1:293719-303719 GCF_000002075.1 Aplysia californica | reverse complement strand
ATTTTACTGAAAAATACTGATGAAAGGCACAAAAAAATGTAAATTTACATTTTCTTAAGGACTCTCAAGCTTTTGGAAGTCCCCTAACTTTGGGGGCCATTAAGCTTATTTTACCTCTGAAAATAGGCAACCCCACATCCTTTAACCCCAAATATCTCGACATCTATAAAAAAAAAAGTGAGATAATCTTTTCATCAAAAGCAAGAGAAATTAACAGACTTTAAGATGATATGTATAACTCAAAATTCCCCAAAATTGACCAGTGCTTGACTCCACTGTGTTGTGACACATTTGATCTAGCGTGTGGTGACCAGTAGCATTACCCAATCCTCCCCAGCCGAATCATGCACTTGACCAATGGGCAACTATTTTTGTCTTCTTCTGTCATACTGTGGCTGGTGAGCCGTTACTTCTCCTTTAAAAAATGGCACAATGCGCTGTCTGCAGCTAAAACTCACATCATGATGTGCCCAAGCACAATATTCCACATCATCTCAATAAAATGCCGACTTGTATTGAAACAGTGCTGTATATCTTACTTTTAAAAAAGAAAGATCTCTTGGGAGTAAATAGGGCCGAGGCCTATCTAAAGTGTTATTTTCAAAACAAAGTCGTATCTATTTTCTTACTCTAAGCTGAGAAAAGGGACCTGATTATATATAGAGTGTTCTACTAGAGATGGAAAAGTTTGCCATGTCTAAAGAGCTTGACTTTTAACAAAAATATTTTGCTGCAAATTAAGTTTACATGGAAAGAAAAATTATGGAAAAAGGTCTGAATTTATGAAAGTTTGCTTAGGTTAAGGATTCAATAAAAGATTCAATAAAGCAATTTCATCTTTTATTGATGGTTTATTAATTAATATATTACAAGAAATAGCTAACTGTTAATGGTAAAAAGTAAAATTGTTCCCATATATATTTTTATTTCTGAGAGGGTAAACTTTAGCCCTCCATTCAGCGCTTGATCAAGTTCGCACATCTGTGGTGTCCACTCTTTGTGGGTGACTTTTGTGACGTCATTCACTAGAGACACTATTAAATTATTTTAAGAAAGGGAGGCCAATATTTACATTACCGCTAAGAGATCACTGGTTAGAATCTTTGCTATCATTTATTAAGTAAGAATACAGTTTTAGTACTGAGAGCCCTAAAAAGAGAGACTTCAGCTTCAATGTTAAGCTAATCTTAACCTGAGACAGCTGTAGCTTGTTACTAAATACTTTTCTTTTGTTTCTTTTTGTGTCCTCTTGCATAGCCAGATACTGCGTTTAAACAAATAAAAGCTGAACGATGCTAACCATCAGAGAGCTAGACAGCTCAACAAAAGTAACTTACCACTCAATCCAAGCCAGAAGTATTGTGGTTTTGTTCCAGAGTTTCTTGCATTCCTCATGTAAGGCTTGATTTTGTTATGGATTGTAGCCCTGAAAAAAGAAAGAATACCAAAAACCTAAGACATCTAAAAAGATTCCAATGTTGTTTAAATAATAGTTTATTCAACAAAACCCTCACAGGTGGAGCGCTGCCTATCAATTATATAATATAAGTTGATCTTGCTTGTACACGTCACGGCGTCACTTTTCGCCCGATTCTGTTACTTTCAGTTTGCGTGACTCAGCAGCCCGCCGGAGCTCCCCGGCTCGGGGTCACGGGGTTAATGAGCCCTGAAGCGACTTTGCCGCTGTCGGTCAGGAAGTTCACATTTTTGACTATGTTTAAAACGATATAACTTCTTCCCCATCCCACATAGCAAACCATTACGCGGATGTACTAAAAGCTCAATGTCTTGAGATTTATTCTGCGTTAGAATGGTTAGTTTCTGTGCCTTAGATTTTGCTATAGACAAGTGTTTGTAGAGTACCCAATTTGTCCTATTTTAGTTACAAACTTATGAATAAATGATTGTTAATTTAAAAAAGGCACGACAGATCTCTCCAAAATCTGTGTTAAACTGACTACGAATATCATGTCTTTTACCATGAGAAATCTTAAATCTGCGGTAGTAGTAATAGTCAAGTTATGAGAGAAGAAAGATGCACATCTGCATTTTTTAACTAAAAACGATCAGCGTTAGCTCTTATTTTACTATTAAACAAGAGAAAGTTACTCTGCGTTTGTTCATGAATCATGCTGTGTCTGTGGCAGCCTGAATACAACTAAAAAGATATAATATAGAATCTAAGCGATTAAAAAAACCACAAAACCGTGTAAATATATGGGTAGAGATAAACTTCTTGTATGGAATAAAAATAATGACAGCTGAAACATTCATTCTTAGTTTTTGTGTAGGAAATATGCGCGAACACAATTATGAATGTAAAGAAATTTAGTCACATTGTCAGTTCTTGCAAATGGTCATAGAAACGAAAAAAAAGCTGGAAAAGTCTGGTGCTGATTCAGTGTCCCTGGAAAGCTAGAAATTATTCTTATAACCCAATTACGAGAAGTCATCCTTATTATTCAGTCAACTTACAAAACCTAAACTTAGCGTTTTAAGGAAAGTAAGGAATTTCTGGAATGTAACGGATACTGTTCGTGTATTAGATCTACGTTGAAGATATATTCTAGCACTAAAATCGATTTGTACTTTTCATAGAGAAACTTCATGGTAACTTTTATAAACTTTCGAGAAAATATGCGAATATTCACGATTATATTAGACACATAAAGTTGTATTTGGAGGAATTACTTCATAGCAAATTGTGTGCCCGATGGATAAAATTGTAAAATTACAGCCTTCTATTATAAGCGCAGATACCATCTTTTCTGAGTATCTGCACCAATGTTATGTTGTTCGTGTTCCAAAAGTTCGACAAATTTTGACGATGCCTTTTTTTTATATTGATTTTTTTTCATTCACGCTAGTCCAAAAAAAATTACAATTTTACATTGCCGACTCCAGCGCGTCTAACAAAATAACCAGACAAGTTACAACATCCGTTCTTTTTTGAGTCTCAAGAGCAGAAATGCGTGCTTTGGATGCACTAAATGAGAATTACCATAAATACAAGGATACACCTTCAATTGTACGTTGAAAAGTACCAAAAATTAGGTCGGCCCAGACAGAGCGGCGACAGGGAGCTGACCCCCGTGATCCCGACATGATAAGGCGCCTGGCGGGGAACCCCCCGCGGCAACTAAAATTCCACTGCCGGTGCGCCGTGACGTAGGCCTACTGTGTTTTTAAAGAGTGATCATCTTACCCCACCAGGGTGATCAACTTACCCCGATCATGGGGCAAGTTGAGCATTTTAACAGCAGTACAGAGATGTGATATAATGCAAAGAGATTTATGTTGAAATTAATTTTGACAGAACATTTTCATCACTTAATGTTTTAATGAATTTGTAAAAAAAAAATCCAGAAAAATGTTTAAAATATTGGCTCTGCAACCAGTCATGTAAAAACTTGCTCAACTTACCCCAGTCTCCCCAGAAAACACTGGGTGAGAAACGAACAGTAAACATAGAAATGCGTGCTCATATTATATGACCTTATGCAGTTGTGAGTGCAGTAAAACCCTTAGTCCTACTAAATTAACTATAAATCATAGAAAGAGCATGCTGTAGTTCTGCCAAAAGCTGACAAAACGCCTTTTCTTATTTACTGCAGTTTTGAGAAAAAGAGATTTTTTGTCAGCATAACCATTTTTTTAAAAATAGCGCTCTTCCGATATTTAAATTCTATTTTTTTTCAAAGGCTAGTCACAGTTCCCCTTTGATTTTTTTTCTGCACAAGTAGGAAACTGATCAGGTTGTCAATTTAGCAAACAAACAAATTTAGGAGGCAAAATAAAAAAAGGTATTTTGTCAGCTTACGGCCGAGTTACGTTACTATTATCAATGTTTTTCAAAATGAGACTGTTAAAGCATACACTGAGAAGACATAATGGTAAAGGTAAACTTGAGCCCTTGATTCAGAATTTACTCGACTTAGTAAACACATCTAGGGTCTCCACTCACCTGGGGCCACATTTTGGTCACCTTGATGTCATATGAGGAAGACGATTTTCATTTATATTCTTAAAATGATTGAAGGGAGGGGTGTCAAAATAATATACTTTTACCAATACACCTTCACACTACTTGAAAAAACTCTGAACTAAGGTTAAAGGTGAGAGGAAGGAAAACAATAAATGTACAGAACAAAAAACTAGCTAAAGTGACAAGATAAAAAAAAATGTAAAACAAATACAATTGTTGGACTTATTAGGAATTAAAAAACACAACCCAAAACCCTGATCAAAAACACTGAAAAAGTGATGAATCTGATTTGTGTGGGTTTTTTTTATAGTGTTAACAGACAAATAAATCAATCTCATAATCGGTCCTGTCTAAATAGAACTTTCAGAGAAGAAATTCATAAGGCTAAAATATATATTATTGTTAAACGTCAGCCTCCTCGCTTTGCTTCTCTGCTCACTTCTGTTTCACTAACCCAGCCTCTCAGGGAGTGGGGGGGGGGGGGGATAGATAAAGGCTGGAATTGCACTTTCTGCAGATGTAAGAATCTTTAATTTGTGCCACAGAACAAACTAACACGACTTGAGGGAGCATTTTTACACCACTGGAACTGTCTGTCTTTCCAATCCAGAGGCCATCTGAGTTCTTCCTATACTTGACAATCTATGTTGTAAAATCTGTAAAAGTAAAGTTCCACATTCCGAACTGAAAGACCCCTCTCTCCACCCCCCCCCCCCCCCCCCCCCCGGGCAGTGCTCTTGACTGATCGAGTGTCTTTAGGCCATTCCTAAAGGGGGGAGGGATATTAATATGTTCTTATGCACAGCAGAATTGAAAATGGGCTGATTTATCAGTGTCATGCTCATACTTTGCCAGAACAACATAGGGGGAACTGCTTTTTCTTTCCTCATCCTTCCTATCGTCATTTTCCTTTACTTCTTTTGTTGTTTATCACTCTCTTGTGAACTGCTATTTCTGGGGTGCCTTGATAATCGAAGCAAACTTTGAGCTGTTGAGGCTAGACAGATGAACAGAGTAAGCTTGATTCCCAGTTCAGATTTCTCTGTTGACATCCACGCCTTGGTGCTCATATGACTTTATGCAGTTGCGAGCGGCGTAAAACCTTACTAAAAAAAAAAAAAGGACAGCAACTGGGGTCCTTTTGTGAGCAATAAAATCTACCACTTACGAAGTGTCTGTTGCCAGGTATCCACCTTGTTGTTTGCAGAAGTTCACAGCGCCATTGTAAGTCTTCCTCTGACTTGAAAAGAGTTTAAAACACTGAGCTGAAGTTCCAGAGCCTGCCGTGATCCATCCTCGGGGACATCTGGCCTCTGAAGAAAATAAAATGTACTCAGTTGGAGGCGAAAGTCAAACCTACTCTAATAACCGACTGTCCAAGACAAGCACCTGTACAAACCACTACTTCCCACTCTCCACCCCCCTCCCCCCCCCCCCCCCCCCTACAATATCACTCTGGCACTGAGTAAATAAACAGCTGACGCACTGGCTTATTAATGACAATAAACAATAACAAAAAACTCTTGGAGGAAGAGAGAGAGAGAGAGAGAGAGAGAGAGAGAGAGAGAGAGAGAGAGAGAGAGAGAGAGAGAGAGAGAGAGAGAGAGAGAGAGAGAGAGAGTTAATTGACACTTTCAAGGGACATAATAATGTCAGTCTTAACAATAATTTTGTTTTAACTCGGTTATATCCCTTGTCTATCAGTAATTAACGCTAAAATCTGCCATGAGGTCACGGGAGGCATTTTCTCCAGAAGAAGAAAGTTCGAAATGGCAAAACAGGTTTGGAAGAGTTTTTTTTTTCTTTTTTCTTTCTTTCCGGCCACTTGAGTGTCACACGCGATGACTCAGCTCTTGCAGTCGCAGAGTTGAGAGTTCAGAATCAAAGTAGCCTACCTGCCTATTTTTAAAGAAAATTTTAATACAAATTAATGTTTCCCTGTCATTTCACAAAACCGAGTGTAAATAATAGGCCTAGGCCTACTTCATAAGAACAAGCCGTGCGCGCTAATCTGAACACACATCAAAACCAAGACAGATATGAGTTGAGCTTCAAAGTAAATTCACAAGTAGGCCTTTAACTAAATGTGCCTACAATAATGCACAAAGTGGGCTGAGAAGTAGATCTAGATCTAGATCTAGGTCTAATTCCTGTTGTTCAGCCATAATTATTTCATGCTTTCAACACGTTCAGCACAAAATTAAATGGCGCTCCTATCGAAAGCTCAGAATCTCAGCTAGAATCTATACGTTGCTCACTTAAATTATTGCTTTGCTAGAGGCCTACATAGTGTCCTTTGAGATCCATACAGACTGGAAAACGCCGGACAAGTTGACGTATCTCGTCAGAGAAGAAATCAGCAGAGTTTTGTCTTGCCAACACCACAACCGAACGTGGGCTTCTACTGTGCACTGTGCATCTAACTTCTAATTGCGCATCATCTCATCAAAGTTCTGACTCCCTTTCAGACTAAAATTCAGCCACTCCTTTAGCCGAGGGGAAACGTAAAAGTCCGAAGGAACGAGAAGGCTACCGAGCTGTCTGACCGATGATGCGGCAGGATGGAGAGGTCCACAGAGTGTTTCATTGTACCTTCAGTCTGTCGACTTACGTGTGTGTGTGTGTGTGTGTGTGTGTGTGTGTGCGCGCGCGCGCGCGCGTGTGTGTGTGTGTGTGTGTGTGTGTGTGTGTGTGTGTGTGTGTGTGTGTGTGTGTGTGTGTGTGTGTGTGTGTGTGTGTGTGGAAAGGGGGCGGGGGCGGGGCGGAGTTGATCATTATAATAATAATAATAATAATAATAATAATAATAATAATAATAATAATGATAGTAGAAAACAATATTCATATACCTCAAATCCCGCTCCACACCAAGATTAAATAGTACGACCCAAACAGATCAAAGAACACTCAGATACATTCCTGGCTTCTCGGGAAATATACATATACAATGCAAGTAACCAATTAAGCGCTCAAAAGTGATCAAACTGACAATACGATTCTTTCGCTGTCTAATACCCATGCAGCGGAGTATCCATCCCACTGGGATGAAGTGAGGAACATTCGTGTAAGTACCTTTCCCAAGGAAACAATGTCGGGCCCCTGACAGGGTTCGAACTCACGACCTTTCGATTGTCAGCCCAACAGCCTAACCACTAGACCAGTGTCACGCTTTTTTATTGTTCTCATCTTTAGTAAAGAGATGCACATCGGCACAATGATGGCATTTTATGATTTAATAGTGCTGGGAAAAAGTAAGACAGACAGACAGAAACAACAGACGGAAAGAAAAGAAGCTAGAGGATTTACCATTGACACCCACCATGAGGTCAAAAACTCTGTGGGAAGTCCTGCTCTCATCCAGTTCAATTTATCTGGAATTGTCTCTTTAGTTTTTCATACACTGACCACGTCACCAACGAGGAAGTGCACAGTGGAGTGAAACAACACAATCAGTCACTATTTAGACGTGCTCTCTGGCTGTGAGGTGAAGACTACTGAAATGGTATGGCCAAGTAACAAGATCGTGCGGCCTATCCGTTCCTCACGGTACTATGCAGGGGAGGAGAAGGTGATAGAGGCAAAGGGAGATCGAGGTGGACCAATAGCATTGCGGAGTGGACTGTGGAATTCCTTCCTCAAACACAGGTGCTCGAAAAAAACAAACAACAACAACAAAAACAAAAAACCACGTGAAAAGTGGAGGCACCTGACGTGGTTCTCTGTCGTACATCGTCCCTACGATCCTCGTGGATTATGACATCATTGAACAGTGTCTCCCACAACATTTTTAGGAATACAAATTGGATGTAAAAATGAAAAAAAACTCACTTTAAAAGGTTTCTTATGAAATGCCATCGATCTCGATGGTTAATCTGTATTCATGGCACTCTTAATATTATGTTAATGAGATGTGCATAATATGGTCATTGATCGTGCTGTGATAGTATGGGTGTATGCTTATGATCGAGTTAGCATGAATCTAGAGTGTGTGCTATAAGCATGTTCATTAACTTTGTGTGCATTGTGTTGAAATGAAAGTATTGTAAAGCTTCTGGAGCTATATTGTAGCTTATGGGAGTGGGTGCTATGGCAACTATCTGCATTAATATTATCCTTGTTATATAATTATATACCTATAATACAGGGAGTGGGTTATTTCCTCGTGCCTGCATGTCAAGACCAACCAGAGAGGGAGACAGGTAGTACCCTAGCTGAGCTATGGCCTATGAAGGGGCGCGAACTACAGTCCAGAGTACTGAGGAAGTGGGCGTTAAGTAGTAATAGTCAAATCAGAGACTTTTAATCAATACAATCTTCTCTGGGTAAGACAATACGGTTTTTGACCACTGGTCAGTGCAGCCGACCCCCCGGATGAGAGACAATCGGATTTTGGATAACGTCCGCTCCTATCTGATTGTGTTCTAGATGTACCAGTCCGTGACATGTAAACGGCTCAAGGAACCTGGACCCGGACTGCTGATAACATTAACGCCCGCTTGTCGCTAATCGTCCTTTGACTTTGACAACAAAATCGTACAGGACTATAATAATAGGCCTGCGTTGTTACTTGGTTGCATAACACTACGATCTTGGCTTATTCACTTAGGCCCATGATTAATTAGAATTTATCTATCATCACTTAATATTGCTAGCGTGGGGTCAGACAGGAGATACAGCATAAACGACCAACTGAGCTGGCTCGAATTTTCCTTTCTTTTGGCTAAATTAGTAGTCTAGTCCCCTTACTGTCCTATCGTATTTTTAATAGACAATCTCTTGTTTAAATCTGGCTTCTAATAACAAGCATAACAATCTATAATTATAATGATATTATACTTTTTTCTCCCGAAGAAGGGAAAGAAAAGTACTCAGCTTTTCACTCTCCGGCATAATATTTAAATAGTTCTCTGTAGTTTTCTTAAAAATGGGGTTTCGCGTTAAGTCACAATGAGAAGTTTTTCATGCTTTGTGATTGTGATTGTTAACGCTCCCATAGACACGCCTTATAAAATTAATATTTTTGAAGTCGAAGCCTGAACCGACTGGGACGGAGTATCCAAAAAGAAAAAAAAAGTCAAACTAAAAAAACAAACTTTCCCACCCGGGAATCGAACTCGCGTCTTTACAGACCATGAAGAGCATGACTCTTATACCACGCACGCAAGAAGAAGAAGAAAAGAAAAAGAAACGAAAAAAAAGAAAGAAAAACCTAGACTCTCCCGACTTTTCATAAAACGTTTCAATACTTCCACGTCAGTTTACTTATGACTTCAGTGAACTCCCTGCATCATTTTTAATGCGGACCGCCGCCACAGGCTGGTGACAACCGATTTTTTTTTTCTTAATTTTGTTTGGTAAGTCCTTTATATAGTGTTTTACGGCGCGCACAACTGTATAAGATCATATTATAAGCGCACGGGACACATTAAATATTTTCAGTTTGGTAGGAATTTATTTTGAATTTTTCCTGGGTGACGGCTGAAGCCTACGCCTTATCGATTTTAGGACTATCAAGCGATCTTCATCGTGCTCACAGGACCTCCGAGATTTTTAGACCTTATCCGTGAAGGTTATAGGTCTTAGATCTTTCCTAAATGCCATAAAATCAGGGGTGTGGCTGAAAGACAGCAGTCAAGGAGTAGCAGTAGAAAGGCAACAGAAAGAGTCAAGAGTCCAGAGGAGGGGGCAAAGGGGAGGTGGGGGAGGGGGCCGAAAGTGGAGACGAAAGCAGACAACAGATCATGGTTAGAGAGAAAGAAAGAAGGTGAGATGAGAACATTTTAGAGAAGAAAAAGTTCGTCTATGCCAGGTTTCGCACCCGGGAGCTGTTGAATCAGAGGCGAACACCGTAACCCCCAGACCACGTACGAGAGCCCCCCCCTCCCCCAACCCCCCATCCCGATCATGTTTAATGCGGAACGTCGTCACAAGCTAGTCCCAACACGGTCAATGTGGTATATCTGTACTCTCTCAAAGAAGGGTAAATGTACCCCCCCCCCTATTCTTTAAATGAGA
>NW_004797427.1:278953-288953 GCF_000002075.1 Aplysia californica | reverse complement strand
AGTCAAAGGGAAGAGCCAGATGCTCATCGCTTCATTTGACTTTTATATGAGCAGGCTTTATCTCCTGTTGGTCAAAGATTTGGACATCTGAAATTGAAGACACCGGAGATATCGCGTGGTTGCACAAGGTCTACAATTATATAAGAGAGAGATGACCTGAGCATGTTATTGCATGGTTCACTAAGATGATGCGACAAGTTTTGTATGTTAACAGAAACCGAGATGTCTCGGTCGTAGCCGCAATCTCTGTATAATTAAAAAAGTCAATAAAATAAAATAATATAATGTATTTAGTATTATTCACGTATATGATTGTACCGGAGTAAATAAGTACGTCCAAAAGAGTGTTCTTCAAAATACCCCCCCCCCCCAAAAGCCCCAAAACAACCAAAAACCAACAAACAAACAACCCCCCCCCAAAAAAAAAGAAAAAAGAAAAAAAGAAAAAAAAGAAAGCATACTAACAAAAAAGAACAAACACAAAACGCTTTCTTCTATGCCTATTTACAGACATCGTTTCATCATCATTTTCTCTCAGTTGAGATTGACGTATTTTAAATGTTTATCATTTGATACGATAATTTGCCCTTATGACCAAAGGGATTAAATCGTGGAAACTTGACTTACGTCGGTATAGGTTCAAATGGCGTAACACTGTGGGCTACGTACACACACATCACTATAATATAAAAAGTAGGAAATCAGTTGAGTAATGCCACGAGGTGTGTGTTCATTAGACTGTGACATGTTTGGCGACAATTCACTTCCTCAGAATTACAAAATTCTATCTGCTCAGTAGGGAAGAGTGAGGAGAAGTGGGTCACAGTGGGATGATTTTTGAAACCCCCCCCCAAAACCCCCCCACGAAATAACTAAAAAATGAAATAAATAACAAAAAAACGGAATGCTTTATATCAATCAAAACAACATTAAATGTATTGTGTTAAAAAACAGTTATAAGCAGTACAACAGAGATGGAATGAAAAGGGTTTTATATGGTGCTGAAGTCGACATATTATACAAGTGGTGAGGAGTGGGCGATGGGTGGGGAGAAATGCCCCCCCCCCCCTTTGTGGGGAGAAATGCCCCCCCCCCTTTGTGGGGAGAAATCCCCCCCCCCCTTTGTGGGGAGAAATGCCCCCCCCCCTTTGTGGGGAGAAATGAGCCCCCAGAGGACAGGTGGGCCACGGGGGACATCTGTTACCCGGGGTACCGAAACCTGAACAAAAAACAATAGACTCCTCACAACGACACAAATATGAAATTTAACCCAATTAAAACCACCAAAGTATCCAAAGTCAACGTGGAAACAGATATCACATCTAGGGTTCTTGCAAAAGTGCCTCTGAATTCTGAATGTGGGTGGGGGTAAAATGGTTCTGAAGGAGTAAATATGGACTGAGGAAATGTCTTCCACTGCTGGTTTTACAAAGTGTGGGCTCTTTCTTCTAAAAAAAATAAAATAAATAATCAACCCCAACATCATCTTCGTCTCTTTCTTTGACAACAACCCCAACATAGTAAAACTGGGTGATTTTGCTTTGAACTCACACATGACGCCACGCTCTAGCCCAACTGCGTAGTACCACAAGGCCTGGTGACTTTTGGGATTTTGTGAACTGTTGTGATTCCTGTTTGGTCAAGATTGAGAATCTGAGCTCCAGAGACACCCTGGTCACTATCTAGTAAGAGCCTGCAGCAAGTTGAAAAATGTTCCCACAGAATGTCCGCTGAAAGCTGTGGCTTTTGCCAATGAGGTAGCCACTGGCTGTCGCAAACTGAGTTGTGGATGCCTCCAAAGAGAGCCCGTCTGCCACTCCGTTTCGGCACATTTTGCACCATCCCACAAAGATGGGTACGAAAGGTCTTAGGGGGATTTGCCACAGCGACTTCACAGACACGTTTTCTGCAGTTAGCTGTTGTCAAACCACAGTATTTTTTGGCACATTTCAACAGGTACTGCGCCAATTCAGCCTCCGGTTCTAGTGTGAATACTTGACAGTGACGATAGTTTGGACACTATTCAACATCACCCTGAAGAATGTTCTTTATATTGTTTTAAGTTTAGTGCGAGCAGTGCCGTGAAGACATGTGACTTAATCCCTCAAGGGCACTCCATTTATGACAGCTGCCACAGCATCTTTCGTTGCATAAGGTAAGGCTGTGCCTATGCCAGTCTTCCTTTGATACGGAGCATTGTCCCTATAACTATAAGAAATTGAACAGCAAAAAGAAGAGTAAAGTCTTTAATGCATGTCTTCTGGACGCTGGTTCACAATAAATGCCAAACAGTTAGAAAGAATCGGGTACACAGTGTCGCACTAGAGTACCAATGACGGAAAACTCCGGAACGGTAGGCGATTACAATACTACCCCGACGTTCGTTTCAAAAGTCAAGATCTCAGATCGATGAGGGGTTGGAGTAGTATGGGAAGGGTTTACTTGTTCGGGTTAAGGGGTATTTCAACATCCCTGTATGCAAGACAATGCCCTACTTTAAAAGTGTTCACCGCTGTTATTGCGCATTAACTCACTCCTGTTGTCGATTTTTTGTTTCTTGAAAACAGAGCAGACCAAACGCCCAAAACGGTTTACGTTTGATCACACCTCTGTGTGCCTAATACGTTAGCAGGTCATTCATGCACACATGAATACAGACTTAAGAAAAGTCGTGGAAAAAAGCTCTGAAAATATTTCGTTCTCACCTTTTTATTAGAACTTGTCAGATAAACAAATGCTCACCAAACGTGTGTCGTGAAGTTCCAACTAATTTTATGTTTGTGGGAGACCTCATCATCGCCTTTCTCACCCCGGATCAGGGTAAAGGCCGCCGAAAATTATTTTCTACTTCTCCCTGCCTTGGACAAACTTCTTGACGTTATTCCAATTTTCTGCACATCATTCTCTTTCCCCGGTTCCATAAGGCCTTCCCCTCGATCTCCTACCCTCTTACTCCCAATCCAACCTTACTTTCTTTGTTATGCGGCTCTGCTGCCTGCCTTCTTGAGGGTAGGCTATGTCCAATCCATCGACACCACCTTTCTCCCTCTTCAGCTCCGACTGGGCTATGTCTTGTTCTCCTTAAATACCCCCCCACTGGTGACCCTGTCTGTCCATCTGATTCTGTTGAATAGCTTTCCCAGACACTTGTTGAAGAAAAACCTGGATTTTTCTATGCAAATCTGAGATGTATTCCATGTCTCACAACCATACAACAAGACTGACTTCACATCAGAGTTGAAAATCCTAATCTTCGTTCGAAGTAAGATATCTGTCCAAAGATATGAAAGTAGTCAATGTCTTTCAGGTGTTGGTCGCAAGATGACAGAAGGATTCAATGTCTTTGAGGGCATTTCATTCTACTGTAACTTGCCCTTTTTGTGGTTTTTCTATCGATAGGATCTTTGACTTTCTCAGGTGTACCCTCAGTAGAACAGTTTCTGATCGGCTGTTTAAAACTAAGGTCTCTGCTTGCATCTAACCCTGTGTGTGCGACAGCAATACCAAGTCATCTGCAAAAGTCAAGATAATTCAATTGTGCCCATGAGCTCCACATAATGCAATTGTGGCATCCTGTAGCGGTTTCTTTCGGGTTGTTTTTTTTTGGTAAGTGTTTTACGGCGATCCCAACTGCATAAGGTCATATAAGCGCGCGGGACACATTACAAATTTTCAGTAGGTAGGAAATTTAAAATTTTGCCCCGGTGGCTGCCGAAGCCTACTAGTCTTATCGATTTTCGGACTACCAAGGGATCTTTAACGTGTACAACTTGTACACAGGACCTCCAAGATTTTCGCCTTTGTCCAAGAAGGCAAGGTGTAGATCTTTCCTACCACAAGATCAGCGGTGTGGCTGAAAGACAGCAGTAAGAAGGAGGCAGGGAGTGCCAGTAGAAAGGCTGCAGAAAGAGTCAAGAGCCCAGAAGAGGAGGGAAAGAAGGTGACGAGGTGGGGGCAGAAAGTGTAAGCGAAAGCAGACGTCATAACATTGTTAGAGAGCAGGAAAGGAGGTGAAAGGAGACACTTTTAGAATAGAAAAATTTCCGTCGCTATTCGAATTCGAACCCGAAACCTATTGATTCTTTTGAATGAGACGCAAACACCTAAACTTCTTTCATCAGCCAATTGATCGTCAATATCACAAGGTCGGATAACGAAGACCCCTCTCAAAGCTGTCATTGAGCTAGCTGGCCATCATAATTATGTAGGCATACAATCCTGCAACTTGTCCATTTATACATGCTCTAGTTAGAGCTCGCCAACTTCTCCGGGATTCCATATTTTACTCAGTGCTTGCTGTCTGTGCTCAGGCCTTCTCATAGTCAAGGAAGTTGACAAACAAACAACAGAGAGTTCCACTCAACAGATTGCTCTGTTATGACTCTCAGCGTGGCAAGCTAGTCAGGGGTTGATCGATTTTTTCTGAAAATCAGCCTGTTCACCCAGAAATCTTGGATCCGTTGCAGTCTGGATTCATTCCAACACGATTTGGTTGACGTCTTTTCCTGGTATGGGAAGAAGAACTACCTCTGTAGTTGCTGTTGCAATTGCTGAGATCCCATTTTTATCTGGTCTTTCCAGTCACATAGGAACCTGCCCTCATTTCAATATTTTCCAAATAAACATTGGCAGAGGGAGACCTGTCACCAAAGTGCATCCAAATTGCCACTGATAGAAGCTGATCAGAGCCAGACTCTTTGCCTTTGTTCAGCTTATAAATGGCTTTGAAAGGCTTTGCATATTTTCTTTTAAAAAGTCTCTACCCTCTGCTCTAAAATCCCCCAAACACCACTTTAGGGTACAGAAAAGCTTTCATTCGTTTTTGGACTTTGTTCAGGAAATATCCAGGAAATATAATAAGTGATAATCCCAGTTTTCATAATTTTACCCAAAAACACAATTTTTAGGTGCCCCACCAGCCCTTAAATCAAGATCAGTTTTAACACTTATTTTTCGAAAATCATATTACTGTACTGCTCAGTTTTATTCAGGGTCCTCTTTTTCTCTGTCTCCAATTTAAATGTAGGCCTATTGCATGGTATAGTCAAAGACTCACCAAATAAGATCTGCATTACTTTTGTTTTCCATTGTGGCAATTATGATATTTGTGAAAGTTCCTCATGCCTCCTCCCCTTCGCCCCCCCCCCCCTCGACCTACACTGCTAGTTCTTCAAGAAATTCCAACCAAAATGAGACATGGATAACATTTATTACCGTCAGTATATTATTTTTTAGACTATTTCTAATACATCGCAGAAATCACATCAACCAAACAAATCACTGAAATAAAGTTTGAATTTTATTTTTTTTAAAAGATACCTAAATATCAATAACACTGCAGTGTGGAACATCAGTTGATTTTTATTTAATGTATATTTTCCAAGAAATTGAATCACATGAGACTAGATTGATACATTAAACCACATTATAAACTGTTAAAAATAGATGGGATTGCATTTTTGTTTGGCTCTCCCCTTTTCACCCCGTTCTCACTATGAGTATTAGGCCTTAGTAGAAAGAAAGAAATTTAAACTGTTCATATTTTATATTGTTTATGTAGTCTGATATTTAGAGAAATTTACTCTCGCCAGCATGTTTATCAAAATCAAACAACACTGAACAAAATGAATATTTTTATTATATGTATATTTAAGTCTGAGAGATGTATAACTGAATAAATGCATTATGGCACTATTGACACAATATGAGTTTCAAAACTGATGCATGTTTAACTATAGGCTATAAAGACAAGCAGACATCTATGATGTTCTCAGCAAATATAGTAAAAAAAATTACCTTTTTACAATTTGTACACATAATAATATACATGTTTTGAAATGTTATATTTTTCTAGAATAAATCATATTTTCATTGATACAATAGAAGATAGTCTTTGGATGAATG
Organism: Aplysia californica; assembly: GCF_000002075.1. Classification (NCBI taxonomy): domain Eukaryota; kingdom Metazoa; phylum Mollusca; class Gastropoda; order Aplysiida; family Aplysiidae; genus Aplysia; species Aplysia californica. The sequence goes on along the minus strand of NW_004797427.1, from coordinate 283,049 downwards.
ACATCAAAAAGGGTTTTAATATCTTTACGTTTATAATATTCCAAACCTGCATCATTTAACACATTCTGACAGAATGGGTGGAAGAGTTCTTTAAAAAAGTTGCATGTCATACTAAAAGAGTCTTCTTTTCTTTCAAAAAGGTGTTTTAACTCGACATGCATGTGTCCAATTTCTAAATGGGTAAAAATTGTTCTTTCTCTTCAAATAAGGGACACTGGTTTCTTGGGCAAAAGCCTAAGCTGGCTGTTGTGGAGTTTGTTCCTGTTTTATTAGTCTAAAATTTTAGTCCAAGAGGGTACGATGTGTTCTCTAAATTTATATGTGTCACGATGCAGCGGAATCAGGCGTTCGTCAATTTTTGGACATGTGGAGTTATTGAGCTTGTTCATTTGTCTTGCTTTCGGTGAAAAATAATACTCATCTATCATGAATGAAAGTTGAGATATTTGCAATTGAAAGAGGTGGGGGTTGCCTGGTTTCAGAGGTAAAAGTAGCAAGAAAATGGCTGCAAAAGTTCGGCGACTTTCAAAGCTAGAGAGTCCTTAGAAACTGCAAATTTACATTGTGGTGCCTTCAATCAACATTTTTTCAGTAAAATCCACACATAATAAATGTGTTTTTAAATGGACCTTATCAAACTACAATTCCTACATCAAACTGATAAAACCATTCATTTTGCTTGGCTTCCCAGTCATGTAAGTATTGCTAGTGACAAGACTGTTGGCCATTATTCCAAAAAATCATGAAAACTTACTGATAACAGTAAGACTCCATTCTCTACCTTTATATGTGTGAGTCATTGAGGTGAAATTAGGCGTTTGTCAAAATCCCGAAATCGAAGAAACTGGAATTTTCCTCTGTTTGGCAATTTCTATTGAATTTTTTGTTTTTTGACTCAACACCTTATAAGGAGTTTCAGAATTTTGGCTTCTGGGTGATCCAATAGAAGAGAGAAAGAGAAAATGAATCAAGACGGAACACTTGGTGGATTTTTCTATTAAGTTTAAATCTCTATTTCAAGGGCAGTAGTCATAACATGTATGTGAGTCATCGCGGAGAAACCAGGCGCTCTTAAAAACACAGAAATCAAAGACACCAGTATTTTTCCCTGCCAGTTTAGCAATTTTTATCAAAATTGTGTTTTTTGGCTCATCACCTTAAATTGGATTAAAAAACTCATTTCAAGACGGAATTTATTGAAAAATGTTGATTAAGGGCACAAGAACTGTAATTTCTCAGTTTCCATGAACTTTTAAGCTATGGAAGTTACCAAACTAATTTTACCTCTGAAACTACGTCATGACCCCCTACCTTCTGCAGTCGCAATTAAGTATCTTGGCTTCTATTCAAGATAGAAGGGAATTTTCTTAATTGAAAACAAGACAATTGAACAAGCTTTAAAATGCTACCAGTTTAATGTCCTATGCCCAGAAATTGACGAGAATGTGATTTCACTGCGTTGTGACACATATGATGTTGTGTATGTATGCATGTATGTTATTTCATAAATGACATCTACACAAATATTCATTATAATGAGACAAAATGAATCAAAATAACATGTAATCCATGTGTATGTGTTTGTTTGTATGTGTACGTGTCTGTGTGTCTGTGTCTGTGTCTGTGCTTGCGAGTTTGCATGCATGCATGCATGCAAGAGAGCACGTGTGTGTATTCCTGTGTGTGCATGTGCGCTTGTGTCTGCATGTGTGTGTGCTTGTAAATGAACATAATATGTAATTCCACACTAATGTCTACTTCAATGCCCATCACGCATCAGAAGATATCTTTGCCTCGTCTCCACTTTCACTGCTGTAAGTAGCGTTATTGAAACCCCTAGAGGTGAAACTGAGGCTGCCTCTCACGGAGCGGTTCTGCATATGGCGGCGAATCACAAAGGCAGCGACTGCCGCAACAGCGACCATAGCCATGACTCCTATCACGATGCCAGCGACTGGGCCGCCACCAAGTGAGCCTGAGCTGTTGCCTGAAAACAAGAAACATTTATGTAAGAATTGAAATATGACAGATGGTGCAATAGGTAGTTTTATTTCTGTTAATTTGACCACTGCCTAATTCATGGCATTTAAAGACATGATGCATTTATCATAGAAATTACATTGTGGCAAATAGTACAAGAAGTAGTTTTTTTTCTGTAAAATTGGCCACTGCCTACTTCATTACATTTTAAGACATGATACATTTACCAAAGAAATTAGTTGGCGGCATATGGTACAAGGCATAGTTCTGTTCCAGTACATAGAAATTAGATGGTAGCAGATGACAAGATGAGCAGTTTTGTTTCTATGATATTGGCCACCACCTAATACTTTTTATGAAGACATTTTGCATTTATCAGGTTATAAAAAAGACAATGGCAAATGGTACAATAAGCAGATTTATTTTTGTAATACAGATGTATTTACTATTGAAAAGTTTCTGTAACACGGAGTACTTCTGATGTTAGAAAACTATCAGTTCATTGCGGACATGCGTTCTGTTCATTCAAATGCTTGAAGACAAGATGTTCCGGAATACTAAAAGAAGCATAACTTTGTTACTCATAAGCAGTTTTCAATTCTGTTTCCTTTATCTGGTACTTAAAAAGACAGAAAACTATAACGTACACTATAATATATCCAAACTTGAGCTTATAGTCAGTATTTTTTTTTTATAGTAGAGGGTTTTATGGTGCTCGCAACTGCATAAGGTCATATGAACGCCATTATAGTCTGTATGATGATTTGAAACATCCTGCAACGTTGCTTTTGATCTGTTGCTGTCGGACATATGTGTCCGCTTTGTCCTTAATGAGTTAAGAAAAGAACCAAGAAAAAGGGAACAGGCAGACGACACAACTAGTTTTTTTGCCATTTATATGGGAATAGAAGAATCAGGGAGAAATTAAAACAATACTTCACCACAAAATAGTAAAAAATATCAAACAATAAAACGGTAGTTACGACCCCTTCTAGTGCTTTGCCTGTATTTGTCTCCACCTGACTGAACTGGCAAAGGTGTCATGAAACTGTACTGGAAAGATTACAAAGTCCTGAAATTCATAGGCTTAAACACTAAAACGGAAATGTGATAAGCCTCTTTTACAATGTAAGTTAACTCCATGTTATTACTTTCAATAGGCAGGACAGGCCTGTCTTAGAGGCATTGGAAAAACTATCTATAGTTAGAAAGTAATCATAAGCTCTTCATTGGGGACAACCTTAACCTGTGCTATGCACTTCCAAGGACCCCACTCTCAATTAAAGAACTGAGGGTTAAAATTTACATTTTTATCAAATTAGACATGCTTAAAGTATAATACAGTCTAGCGTGCACATAGCAAAACCGGAAGAATGTGGCAGTTTTTTAATTATTTTCTAATGTTCATATTTACATGTTTTAAATAGAAAGAATATGCATTATGTAGGCTTTAAGAAAACAGTCAGGGCGTGAAAATCTGTTCGCTATATGTGTGTTTCGCTATGTGCCTGCTAGAATGTAGCTTCATGGTGTTTACCAGAGTTTCCAGGGCCCTGCTGTAAGCCTGAATTGGTTGGGCTGGCAGCGACTGGAGGGTACCCTGTGGGGTTTCCACCAAAGGTGTTTTGTGTTGGGTTTTGTGTGGGATTTTGTGTAGGGTTTCCAGCCCAGGGATTTTGTGTGGGGTATTGTATGGGATTCTGTGTGGGGTTGCCGGCCCAGGGGTTCTGTGTGGGGATTTGTGTGGTGGGGTTCTGTGTGGGGATTTGTGTGGGGTTTTGTATGGGGTTCTGTGTTGGGATTTGTGTGGGGTTTTGTATGGTGGGGTTCTGTGTGGGGTTGCCAGCCCAAGGGTTCTGTGTGACCACAGGTGGAGGTCGTGTCACGAGAGGTTCCCAAGTTACTGGGCGGACGTACTGTGTGTTTGGACCCACTGGCTGCACTATACCTGGGGTGGGAGCTGTGGTGACAGAGTTGGAGGCAGCGTCTGGGGAACACAATGTGAGGGAGGCATGTCACACAAGATTACGTGCCTACTACTTTATGTGTGCTAGTAGATGTGTGAGTGTGTGTGTGTGTGTGTGTGTGTGTGTGTGTGTGTGTGTGTGTGTGTGTG
>NW_004797427.1:273307-276500 GCF_000002075.1 Aplysia californica | reverse complement strand
CCCCTCATCCCCACTCCCAGTCCAGTCCCCACATCTCATACACCTCACCCCCCCGTCCAAGGTGTGCCACTGACCACAACACAGTCCTGGTGCAAGGAGTCGTCATCGTCTATGGCTCCTTCCCCTGGTGTCCAGAACATAAAGTTGAGAGCCGTCCCATCACTCCAGGAGAAACCGGCTGGGGATTGGAAGATGAAACTTATTCCAATGTGTGAGAAGTAAAAGTATACAGGGAAAGTGTATTCCAATGTGATAATCTCTGTAGTCTAAGAAGTAATTGTATAATGGTAAAATTTATTCCAATGTGACAATTAACATAGTCTGTGAAACCATTGTGATAAATTTCTGTAGTAGAAGAATGAAGGTATAGTTTATAGAAAGAAATAATCTCTATAGACTGAGAAGTAAAAGCATAAAGGCAAAATTATTTCAAATATCATAATCTCTGTAATCTGTGGAGTAAAAGTAAACTTGAGTCCTTCATTTGCAACTTACTTGACCTACTACACAGACATATGTCAGGTCTCCACTCACAGTAGGGTCATATTTAAGTCGCTGTAATGTCCTACTACACAAAAGTCTCCTTTATTTTGAATTGAGAAATGAGAGTCAAAATTTACTTTAACTGTCAACTGCCTTCCTGATCAAAGCCCAACTTGACTTCAAGTGATTGGTTCATCGTTTTAACCCTTTTGTTGTACTACACCAGCCCCGTCAAGAATATACAGTGAGATAGACAGTTAGGATCCAGTATTAATCATAAGTTGCTGCCCTAAACGCCAGATGGTGAAATGGGTAGTAAGTAAGTAAGTAACCATAAGAACAAAATGACTTTCACTGAAGGAGCCAAAATTGCTGAAAGAAAAGACAGTTCTTCTTGGGAGAGAATGAAGTGGGTCAACAAACAGCAACTAGGCTTTATAGACTGCTACAGAACACAGACCTTAACCACTACAAGCCCGGGATGTTTTCATTCCTACCAATTCTGCACATTAACATGTATTGTGCGTGTGTGAGAGTGTTTGTGTGAGAGTGTGTTTGTGTGTGTTTGTGTGTGTGTGTACGAGTGTGTGTGCATTTATGTGTGTGTGTTTGGATGAGTTTTGAAACTTATGTTCCATTACAAATTGACACATCGGCACTTTTAATGACCTTATTATGTTGCAAGTGCCATAAAACTTTAACTACAAAAATAAATTGACAGACAACATTCCAGGCAACTTTACATATATCAGAGTGAAAAATTATAGCTCAATAAAATTATAAATAAATAAAAATTCAAAGAATGGTCAAACAACAAAAAAAACAAACAAAAACCCAGACAAACATTTAAGCAAACAAACACGGGCATCTCAAAAACCCTCACAGCACGTCACTCACTTCCCTGTCCTTTGGAGATGCCAATCCAGGTGTCCTTCCCTCCACGAGCGACCTGACTGACCACGAACTGGTTCTCCTCAGCTGTGTGCATACTGGCCAGATGTCCACCTAAGATGGTGCAGGCGTAACTGGCCGATGACCAGCTCTTCAGACTCTTCGCCTCCAGCATGTAACAGTTGTTGCTGTTGCCTAGCCCCACCCATCCACGCGGACATGAGGCGGGCTTTGGAGGCTTAGCAGTGGGTGGACGAACTGGTGGGTTGGGAACAAGACAGTGAAATGAAAGAAAGGTGGAGGCAATTCACAAATTTAATGACATTCAATATCCGACTTTTAGTTTTGGTGACAACTATCAAGGCTGTTGAAAAATTCCCAATTTTCTTAGGGTCAATGTTTATGGTTCATACAAGTTAGGAACTGGAATTCAGTGCCCTCGCAGAGGTTAATCTAAAAACTGGAGAAAAAAACCCCCGGTTGGCACAAGACAGCAATACACTCATAAATTGTACTCCTGTCCTTTCTATATGAGGGGGTGAGATGCAAAACTCACTAAGCAACATTTTGGAAAAAATTGTGCATGGTTACCGTCTATCAGAAGCACAAAGTGTTTTCAGCCAAAGCCCAACGCATACTTCAGAAATGCGGCTGAAAAATCTTTTTACGCATGCTCGTGTGTATAGCAGAATTAAAAAAGCTGATTTTTTCAAAAGTGCTAAAATGGATGTAGTAAGTTTTGCATCTCAGCCCCTCAGGTATAGATATTTCTATTTAAGAGATGGGACCTTTGAATACAACATCCATCTCTGGCGAGACTGAGGTAAGAAAGCAAAAGCCTTGAACCCCAACCCCCCCCCCCCTTCCCCCAAATAACCAAAGTTCAAGAATGCCTCTCAGGTGAGTGGATCCAGGGTCATCCGCATTTTATAGCCCAGTATGATACAAACTGAAGACAGGGACAGTTCACTTAGAAATACAGGGGTGTACTCTTTTGGTTGTATATTATGTATTGTACATAATATACTACAGTCATCTAACTGAAACTTTGGGGAGAAAATGCTGAAGAAAAACATTTTGTAATAAATCCTTTACAACAGACATTTGTCCTTATAAGCTTCAACCATATAGTCACATGTGACCTTTCCATATGGTATTTCAGTTGGGGAAAAAATGTGTTTTACAGCCTTAAGAGCAATAACCCCCTGCCCCCAAAAATGAACAAAACAAAGAGATTTCCCTGTTGAAGAACGCACCTAGACTGTGTTCACAGACAAAGGACATCTGCATCTCACATGGCACGTCCTGCCATCGACCATCCACTGTGTGGCTCACACAACCCTCGTTGGGCTTACGATCGGGCTCATCCTTGTCCCAGAGGGTGTACTTCACAGGCCATGTGTCCGACCATGCAAAAGCTTCTGTAGCCTGGGGGGGGAAGGGGTGGGAAAGGTGGAGTAGGTGTAGTTTATAGAGGTCCTCATCGTTTTAAGTTCTGTGTATTCCCTTTTACTTTTATAGTAGGTAGAGGAAAGGTGTGGGGAAGTCGGGGTAGGGGGGTAGTTTACAGGGGTCTTGATCGTATTGTAGTTCAGTGTAGATTCCTTCTTAGGTAGGAAAAGGAGAGGGTGGTGAGGAGGTGGAAGCCCACTTGGTCCTAATCGTTTACAGTTCAATGTATATTCCCTCTTATTAGTGGGAAAAGAGTGTGTGTGTGTGTGTGTGTGTATGTGTGTGTGTGTGTGTGTGTGTGTGTGTGTGTGTGTGTGTGTGTGTGTGTGTCTGTGTGTGTGTATGCAATTACCATACTGTAGCAAAT
>NW_004797427.1:270843-273207 GCF_000002075.1 Aplysia californica | reverse complement strand
CCCTTGACGGGATTCGAACCCACGACCTTACGGTTGCGAGTCCGAGAGCCTAACCACTAGGCCACCGACGCCACATTCTCGGCTTCCCGGGAAGCACACGGTGCAAGTAGCTGATTAAGCTCTAAAACGCTAACAAACTGACAAGATTACGCTGCCTATAGCTGGGTACCCATTCTCACTTGGCTGAAGTAAGGCAAATGCATGTACAGTGCCTTTCCCAAGGACACAACGTCCGGCCCCTGACTGGGTTCGAACCCTGACCTAACGGTTGCGAGTGATATGAAAGAAGGGTGGGGGCTATTTGCAAACTTGATAACATTCAATGTCCGACTTTTAGAAGTTTTGGTCACAACTCGCTACCTCAAAATTATACAGTTCTATCCGCTCAGCACCGAGATTTGAGAAAGTCGACGTAAAAGATTTTGAGTTTCACATCATGTCAAACCTTTTTCGAATGCAACGCTTTGGACATCTCGATAACGACATGAAACAATCTAACGATTCTGATAGAGCAGATAAAACATTATTGGTTTCTGACCTCACTGTCTTAGAAACTCAAAACAGCCAAAAATGTTAGCAACAAACTTTGTAATTCTGAGCTAATGAATTGTTAAGGCTGCTAGAAAAATATTCCCAATTTTTTTACGGTCAATGTCCATGGTCCATAGAAGTTCAGAACGGGAATCCAATGTCTTCTCAGAGATTAGGCTTAAGCTAAACACCGGAATAATACAGTTAACACAAGACAGCAATACGCTCATAAATTGTTGATTGCATAAGCTCAGATCCCCTTTCCTTTCTTGGTATAGATACAATTATGTATCAAAGGAAATGCCCAGAAGACTGGCAGGAAACCATAGTGGTCCCATTATGGAAAAAGAAAGGCAAAAAACGGGACTGCATATCTTTATTAAATCACGCAGGGAAAATATACGTAAAGATACTAGAACAGTGGATAAGACCTATTGTAAAGGGAAATCTGAGTAAAACTCAGTTTGGATTCCGGAAGGGAAGAGGATGCACGGATGCTATATTCGCATTTAGACAGATATGAGAGGAAACAATCGATTACAACAAAGAATCCAACATCGTCTTTATAGATCAGGAGAACGCTTTTGACAGAGTGAACCACGCAAAACTGTGGAAGACACTCGAAAAGTATGGTGTCTGAGGACAAATGTTAGATGTCAGAGCTCTATACACCAACAGCAGAAGCTGAGTAAAAAAATGGAAGGTAATACAGACTGGTTCAAAGTAAGTTCTGGAGTACGACAGGGATGCGTTCTATCTCCCCTCTTGTTTATAGTATTATATGGACACAATAACGCAAGAAGCAAACCAAAGCCCAAAAAGGCTAAATGAACTTCTATTCGCAGACGACCAATGTCTTATTCATCCAAACCAACAGAGCCTCCAAAATCATACTACCGAACTGAACAACAGCTGCGAGATATTTAACAGGAAAATAAGCACATCAGTAACAGAAGGTATGAAAGTGTGCAGAAACCATAAGGAACTGAAACAGGTGACGGAGTTTAAATACGTTGGCAGTACTTTCTCTGAAAACGAGTCCATAGACAGAGAAATAGAAATGCGAACTCAAAAAGCCAACGCTGCCACCTGCCAGCTCGCACCCCTCCTATCCCATCCAAACATCTCCATGGACACGAGGAGACAGCTTATCACTTTAATATTCATATCGACATTATGCTACCAGTGCCAGACCACATGCAAAATGAAATGTCTCCGCAAAACCCTTAACATCACAAGACGAGAGAGGCAGAGAAATGAAGAAGTAAGAGCAGCTATCGGCATTGAGCCCTGCCTGCATTATAGAAAGACAGAGAATAAAATGGTTTGGCTACTGGTTACATATCATGTCACCTGGCCAGCCAGCCTCGAAAGCCTACAGTACAACACCAAGCATTCAGGCTATAAAGGAAGAGGAATGCCACGCAAAAGGTGGATCCAGGGTGTCAAGGAAACCCTGAGAAACATAATATCACAACTGAAAGAGCTGTGAAGTTGGCCTACCATAGAAAACTGTATCTCCCCTGGACGCTTAACGGCAACAGAGGGTGATAAAGGAGAAGTAAAGTAAAGTTACAATTATTTAAAAAGTGGGACCTTCGAATATGACAGCTTCTCTGACGATACTGAGAGTAAGCAAAAGCCTTGACACCCCCCTCGCCACAAAAAAACAACAACAACCAAAGTTCAAGAATGCCTCTCGGGAGACTCGATCCTGGGTCGTGCACACTTTAGCTCAGCTGAAGATGGGTACTGTGCATTAAGAAATACAGTGATGCGATAGATAGATCGATAGATAAATAGATAGATAGATAGATAGAGAGAGAGAGAGAG
>NW_004797427.1:258773-266273 GCF_000002075.1 Aplysia californica | reverse complement strand
TTTGTGTGTTCGAAATATACCAACGTTTAAAAGTTAAAAGTATCAATCAAAAGTTGAGTAAAATTTAAAGTATTACAACTTCTTAGAAATCCACCGCAATGTGCATTTGAACAAATCCATTTTAAACTAACATTGAGAATAAACTCAGTGTAGATGTGGCTATTTAAATGAAATACTCCTGGTGTTAACCATGTCTCTTCGGACACTCTCGCATATGCCACCAGAAATTTTGAATAACCCTGTAGCGTGTTGGAAGGCCGATTCTTTGTACTCGTACATGTACCTCCATTTTCAGTTGTTCAATTGTTTGGGGATTGTTTGGTAGACTCTGACTTTCAACAAGCCCTACAGAACACATAGTACTTTGAATGGGTCCTTGTTTTCAGACCCTCTGCCTATGGCAATGCCAGGGGTCTACATCACATTTATAGACAAAAAGAAGTTTTACAAAGAACAGACGAACAGGTGTTTATTTTCACCTTTTTGTTCTACCTACATGAAGCACAGAATTGGTGACTACAGACTACCGTTGTATTGGTGTGGTTGTTTGGGGCAAAAACAAATATTCAAATAGGAAGACAAACAAACAGACTGATAAAGAGACAGCATAGGTTCCCACTCTCCATTAGGACTGTGATCTGAGGTCTGGCAGGATTGACTGATCAGTTGCTTCAGATAGTCACGAAATCTATACAATTAAACAAGGCACCAGCAAATAGACAAACAGAAAGATGTCCGCTGAATTACTTCAAATCAGATAGACAAACAGGCAGACATTTCTCGAGCTTAGTGCTGTCATGTGCTATCCCTACATTATCAGTTCTTACTTGACTTAGTACAGTAAGTTGATTCAGTGTTTAAAGCCTTTGACCCACATCACAGTTAACCCCTTTGGAAGCATTGAACTCCGGTCGGGAAAACTGAGATTGTTACAAAATCATGAAACGCAAGCATTGCCCATAACATAATAATTTTGGGCTCAAGGGGAAGATTTTTTTCAACAGACTTGGCAGCAGTGATAAAAATTCAAAAAATAACTACCTTAGAATTACAAAGTTCTCTCTCCTCAGTACCTAGTTTTCAGAAATTTGACGTCAAAGATTCTAAGTTTCACAACATGTCAAGCTTTTTCCAGTGCAATTCTTTGAATAATAACAACTCCGAGAAATATAAAGATTTTGATTTAGCGAATAAAACTTTTGGTTCCCGATCTTATAGTTTTACAAATCAAAACTGCCTAAAATGTTAGATAGAACTTTGTAATTCTAAGGTAGCAAAATGTCGGAAGTTAGTGTAAGACAGCATTTTATTCGTGGTTTTCTTACTTTGTTCCACTGGGTTGTGAATTGAGGCCAGTCGTGATTTATAATTCAGGAGATTACAAACCGACATGGCGTCTGTGTAGTTCACTCTCTGTGAGGGCTTCAAGCCTCCGATAGTGAAGCACTTAGATACTGAAACAAAAATGAGAAAGAAATTGAAATGAAATTGTGCAGACAAGACAGGCTGATAGAATGTGAAAAAGAAAATTGAGGTGAAAGGCTAGTGGTGGGCAAGAATAAAAATCGTGAGGATGGGTCGACATGTAGAAGAAAGAAAATTGAGAACATGCGTTGATGGCTAATAGTATAATAAATCGCTATTGCAGATTGACAGGTGGCAGAAAAAAGGGCAGAAAACAGAGAAGACGGGAGCTAATTAGCAGAAGGAGCTGCATCTTACTCCAAATGAGCCTAACAAGACAACCAAATAAAACAAGTAAATGAATAAACAATAAATTAATCCAAAAACAGACAAATACAGCAAAACGTGGCACTCACGAGAAGGCAGAGAATGGTACCCCAGTGGACAGCCACCCTTAGTAGATGCTGGGGTCATGGGGGGAACGGTGTAGTCACCAGGTCTTTTCTTACACACGTAACCACGCTTCTCCTGACAGTGCTGGTCGCCCCAAAGCGCTGGAGGTACACAGATAGAGCACAGGGTAATGACTGGTGTGGTAGAGCACGAGATGGTTATTGGTGTGGGTAACAGTTAAGTGTTTGGGCTTACAGGATTCGTTTCCATAAAAGTGTGTTCAGAGTTTGGAATAAAGTCTGATCTAAATATTATGTCCATAAGAAAGACACTATCCGAATTTTCCTCACTTCATCCACATGAGAATGGTTGCAATAGATACCTGGCTGTGACAATGAGACGCCATGTTTTGACGCCTGTAAAATGACAGCTCCCACAAGACACTTCCAGGAGCTTCAGAATATTTCGGAATGGTGTACGATCTGTCGGAGTTTTATAGTGTGCGCTGGACTTAAGCTATTTTATTTCTGGGTTTTTTAACCTACATTTGGGCTTAATGGTGCCGTACATGGTAAGCACACTTTGCAGCTAGGTTTTTGTAGAGAGCAAAGAGCAGCGGTCATGATGACTCTCATGATCTAGGACTAACTTTAGCCTAATGAAACACTAACCTAAGAGTCAATGGTGTTTTTTTTCTCTTAGTCTTTTAGGGATCTTCTACGTCTAATCAAGAATTACGTTATTTATTCAAATCTACGTCGTAACTCTATCAACCCCATTATCAGCATCACCACATCATCAACACGCATGCGACCATTCCTACTATTTGCATAACTGGAAATATCGCGTACAATCATTGTGGTGTTTTTAGTAACCAAATTTTGATGACTGTCCTGTACCTACTTTTAACTTGTAGGATATCGGACAGTCTCTAATAAGGAAGTGAGTCGTTGCAAGAAAGGGTAACAATAAGCAGTCTACTAACTACAAAAATAACCTTTTCATAACAGTATTTGGAATATATAAGCTGTGCTAACATATCACCTGCATAACTTTATACTAACCAGATGGCGTCAATCTGTAAGGATTGGACGAGGATAATAAGATAGGGCATGGTCAAGGAGCACAAGTCTTTAGCAAACACACAATGTCCAAAAAGACAGGAAATCAAAATTAATTTAACACCCAGAAGAAAGCACGCTTAGGCATGTGGTGATTTACATCAAGCAGACGACCCAGGGAAGCCAAAAGTACGGGTTCTGTAGACTTAGGGCACAGGTTTGGAAGGTTTAAAGCAGTCAAATACTAAGGTGTTCAGAGTCATGATTTGTAGACTCGGGTAACTGGTTTGGAAAGGTTGATGCCGTCAGATACAAAGGTCTTTATTCAGTGTCATGATTTGCAATGCCTTCGAATCAGTTTCTGTTTAACGACTTATTTAACTACGCTCGGCTGAGGGTTAAATACTTACATCCTGAGCCAATTCGGACACATCTTTCACTGCCGTAGGCGTCGTTTGGCTCATTAGTCATCCAGCTTATGTAAGATACAGGTGAACCATCTGACCATCTGGGGAAGACATGATCGCTGTTGTTGTTGTTGTTGTTGTTGTTGTTGTTGTTGTTGCTAATGGCCAACCTGAGCTGAAAGGGACACTGCATCCCCGCAGAAAGACCAAGATACTTGATAATAATGTTCTCCCCAACGGAGAATCGAACTCAGGTCTCCTGTGTGCGACGGCAGAACGTTTAACGGCTACTTTTGACGCATGTGGCGGTGACCAGGACAAAAACAATACAGTTGGTGTCATTGACATTCTAGTCGTTTCACACACCTATCGACACAAATGATTCCAAATCCTTTCATTCCTTCAAATGTCAGAAGTCATGTTCTTCCTTTTTTAGAATTTTAATTAGACAAATATTTAGAAAGAGATTTTTCTTGGTCAGAATACAATGTATACTCTACCGATTATGTGTTACTGCATATATTGTAAAGCGCTCAGGGCCTGTGTATTTTAATCGCGTTAGAATGTAATATAAATGTATGTATTATTATTATGTAAAAAAAAAAGATTCTCCTAGGCAAACAGTAATCAAAGCTATGAACATTTGACTACAAGTCCACACGTTTAACTATCCATCCACCCCCCCTCTCCCCGAAAAAAAATGCCGGCAGTTCACGTGGACTTACTTGAAGGTGTCTTGGTCCAGGTCATTGAGGCCAATCCAGAAGGTTCCCAGAGGGTGGCGGCTGACCTGTACATATGATGAGATAAATATGTGTGGAATGTAAATGTAACACGGTGTGTGTGTGCGGGTGTGTGTGTGTGTGTGTGTGTGTATGTGTGTGTGTGTGTGTGTGTGTGTGTGTGTGTGTGAGTGTGTGTGTGTATGTGTGTGTGTCATCACAAGTCAGGAATGTAATGTAACACTGCAACCCTCCCCCTCCCCCGAACCAAATGTTCTGAAAAAAGGGCGTCAAAAAACTCAGATACGTCTTCCTGAAAAGCCATCTCATGTTGTTGTCATGTCGCAACTCTCAAATACAACAATACTCATGGCCTTGGAGATGTACGCCTCTCTTTCGTTCAGTCAAATTCGAATTATATCTCTGAACATTTTGTCACTTAAACCACTGCAAACATTAAATATAGGCCAGTAAACATGTTCAGAATACAAATGTGGCAAGTTCTTAGCACAAATTATCACATCATAAACTGTAACACTACAATTCAACGATTCAGTGACAACACTTTAAATTATGTTACTATCATTCACAACACAGCCAAGACCTTGGCCTGTTATTCTCGAGTTTTGAAATCAAGGTGAGTTTTAACAGAACCCATCCTCCCAGGTACTTTCATAAGGCTGAATAAAGGGCACCTGTCTTCCTCCCACATCTGTAAGATCTCCTACCCTGACAAAGGGGGCTCCAGTGGCTAAGTGAGGAGTGAGTTAACACTCAAAAGGAATGTCAAGCATGTGTCGGTGACACGGAGTTTCCATGGGTCGTCACGGGGCTATGTCCTTGAGCAAGACACGACAACCAAAGTTTAAATTAAAAAAACAGAGTGCTACACAATGGCGACCAGAAATGACATGTTTGTAAAATTGTTCTGCACTGGTGTAATATTGTGCATTTACCTATGTATTTGCCCTCCAGGTTTCGGGGAGTTCCGGCTCAGGGCTAACGACCCAGACTGATAAAAATCATATGTTACGGAAGCAGCAACAAAGAGAAACCATATTATTATTTATGTGTGTGATGGACCTTCAGAGTTTCTTGGGACTCGTATGAATGCTTGCAGTGAAAGCCGCAAGGAAGCTGTTTGCAGGAAGATGGAGGACCTGAACGCCACAAAGGCAAAAGTTATCATAGGACTGTGGAATGTAAGGACAATGTACGAAACTGGTAAGTTGGCACAAGTAACGGCAGAGATGAGGAGATATGGATTGCACGTTATTGGCATAAGTGAAAGTCACTGGACAGGATCCGGCAAGCTGAGAACAGCAACTAGAGTAACACTGATCTATTCCGGCAGAGAAGACAACCAACATAGGGAAAGTGTAGCTGTCATCCTAAAAAAAGGGGACGAGAAATGGAGTGAAAACCGATCAACAGCAGAATGATGACACTGAGACTGAAGGGAAAACACACCAACGCAAGCATCAATCATTGTTACGCCCCAACTACCGACAGCGAAGATGAAAGCAAGGACTGTTTTTATGAACAGCTGCAGGGGGAATTGACAAGTATACCTCGTCAGGACCTTGTCGTTGTAATGGGCGATCTAAATGCTAAAGTAGGAGAGGACAACACCAACTATGAGAGAACGATGGGACAACATGGTAGGGGTGCAAGAAATAAGAACGGTGAAAGACTAGTGGACTTCTGCGCATTGAACAACTTGGTGATAGGCGGAACCCTCTTCCCACTCTGTACAATCCACAAACTGACCTGGAATTCTCCAAATGGCCGAGAAAAGGACCAGATTGACCACCTTGGGATAGGAGGAATGTGGAGAGGTTCCCTACAGGAGAGGAGCAGATGTCGGCAGCGATCACCATCTAGTGACGGCAAGGATAAAACTCAAGCAGAAGAAAACATTCACCAGGGAGGCGACAAGAACACGATTAAATGTTCGAAAGCTCAGTGATGGCAATGCGGGATCTGCCTTTCGACTAGAACTAAAAAACCGATTTCAAGCTCTCTAACACCTGGAAGAAGCCACCCCCAATGCAGATGAAGTCAATACCCAATGGAAGCATATTGTTGAGGCCTACACAGAGAGCAGTAAGACATGACTTGTTGTCAAGAAAAAGAATGTAAGCAAAGAATGAATATAGCAAGGAACATGGAATACTATTGAAGAACGGAGAGAAATCAAGAAAAGAGAGCTTGCAGCTAAGTCAATACGGCTACAAGAGAAGCACGCAGAGGATTACAAGGAAGCTTGCCAGAAAGTTAAAAGTAAAAGACTGGTCAGGAAGGACAAAAGAGAAGCCATGGAAAATTTGGTAACTTAGGCTGAGGAGGCAGCTGCTAAAGGTGAACAAGGCAACGTATACAAGATCACAAGAATAATATGTGGCAAGTACCACGGTGGAATGAGTGGACCAATCAAAGACAAGACTGGCAAGCTGCTGACAATCGAGAAAGAACAGGAAGCACACTGTACAGAACACTTCAGGGAAGTCCTAAACCAACCTCCACCTGAGGACACCCCAGACAAACAGGAAGCTACCTTGGACCTGGATATCAGCTCTGACCCACCAGAGAAACACGAGATTGTAAAATCCTGAAATCACGAAAATCTCCAGGAATGGACAACCTGAATGCTGAATTGTTTAAAGTAGAGCCAGAACTGACGGCCACCATTCTTCAACCACTATTCAAAACCATTGGGGGGGGGGGGGGGGAGCAGATTCCCGAGGACTGAGCACTGGAGTAATTGTTAAAGTACCAAAGAAAGAAGCTCTTAGAGACTGCAACAACTGGAGAGGTATCACGTTGTTATCCGTTCCCAGCAAGATCCTGGCCAAGATTATTATTAATCGGATTTCGGATGCCGTTGACAGCTGCTTAAGAAAAGAACAAGCAGGATTCCGCAAAGAAAGAAGATGCACAGATCAGATATTTGCCCTCCGCTACACAATAGAACAGTGCACTGAATGGCAGAGACAACTTTATGACAACTTCGTTGATTTTGAAAAAACGTTCAACAGTGTGCATTGAGAAAGTCTTTGGTACATTCTACGATCTTATGGAATCTCTTGCAAGATAGTGGAGGTCATCAAGAGCTTCTACCAAAACGTCAAATACGTTGTTGGAAACAGTACCACTGCTTTTGAGGTAAAGACAGGAGTTAGACAAGGATGCAACATGTCAGCAATTCTGTTCAACCTTACCATTGACTGGGTCATGAGGAAAACAACAGAGGATACATCAAGAGGCATAAGGTGGACCCTCTTCTCCACCCTCGAGGATCTTGACTTTGCCGACGACCTTGCACTACTCTCCCATACCAACCAGCACATGCAGGAAACAAAAACAGACTCCACAAATACGGACGCCAGATTGGGTTAAGAATAAGCCAGAAGAAGACAGAAGTGATGACACTGAATGTAGGCTCCCCAACGCCGATTAGGGTGAACAACGCAGACATGCCTATAACAGACACATTTGCCTACCTAGACAGCA
>NW_004797427.1:243773-256273 GCF_000002075.1 Aplysia californica | reverse complement strand
CCAGAATTATACGAACTACCAGCCAAATTGTTACAGACAAAAGTCTTAGAAGAAGAAACCTGGTATATATAAATTGGAGTCTGAAACATTGGCCGACCTCTGGGAACCTGACAGATGAAGTTGTGGGCCA
This sequence comes from Aplysia californica, assembly GCF_000002075.1. Lineage (NCBI taxonomy): Eukaryota > Metazoa > Mollusca > Gastropoda > Aplysiida > Aplysiidae > Aplysia > Aplysia californica. The sequence continues at coordinate 256,143 of NW_004797427.1, read as the reverse complement.
CGTAGCACGTCTCATCATTCCAGGTGTTCTTCGCCGTGTTCCAGGTGACACAGTCCTCTCTGAAGAAAGATCCGAGCGGCATACATGTTTGTGTTGGTAGCAGGTAGTGGGGGAGGAGTAATGTCGTGCAGATTGTCTGTACTGATGTAGTATTGTGTGTTGTGTGTCACTGATGAATTGTTGAACTAATGTATTCATATACATCTACTTATGAAAAGTATGTACACCTTTGTAAATTCAAATTTTTCTCATGGATCAATCATCGTAGAATGTTATTCATATTCATCTATCATTTTAACCTGGACTGCTAAAAACAGAGGAGAGAAAAATTTTTAATATATTTCACACTGCCCATGCCTACCGCATTTTTTCCAACTTCATGTCTCTCAACTTCAGCCCGTCTGATCTATTTCCTAAGCAGGCAGACAGTGCAGAGACACGCCAGACCTCAGAGATACAAACATGTTTTGACCCGCAGTTGGAGTACACTTTATAGAATTAACAATTATTTTTGCTTTACTGCATACTAATCGTGTGAAAGCCAGAGAAGAACACAGGACTTGGTGTTGTGACCACAGCTCCTGGAATGAGAATACAAGGGGTGGGAGACCATTGACACCCTGGCTCAATGAGATCATTCTTTCTCCATGAACTGTAAACGGTGTGTAACACTATTGTAATTTTCTGTCTAGCTAGCTTCAAGTTTAACAGAAGCATAAAATCAAGGAAGAGCTGTTATTTCCTTGTGTTTTCATTGAGAAAAAAGCAACACTCACTTTCCTCCAGCGTCGTCTGGCTGATGGGTTCCCCAATGTGAGAAGGAGAAAGGGGACTCGTCCTCCCACTTGTATCCTGGTGGGACATGTGAGGTGACAGAATGACAGAATGTGTGGCTCTTGCTGTAGGGGGGGGAAGGAGGGAGGGGGAGAAGGGGAGAAGGAAAGAGGGGGAGGGAGAGATAGATTGGGAGGAAAGAGAGTTAAGGACAGATAAAAGGAAATATAGAGAGGAAAAGACAGAGAGGGTGGGGGAGAGGGAGAAAGACAGAAAGAAAGATAGAAAAAGAAAGAAAATGACAGGCATAGAGGACGAGAAAGAAAGACAGAGTAAGACAAAAAGATTTAAAAGGAAAAGAAGGAAAAAGAAAGAGAGAAAGAGATAGATAGAGATGGTGAAAAAGACGGGGTGAGAGATGGGAGAAAGAGAGAGAGAAAGTAAAAGAGAGAATGAGAAGGTCAGACAGATGTACAGGCACAGATATAGAGAGACACAGGAGGATTGAAAGAGAGACCTAATGAGTGAGACAAGGAAATGTTTTAGATGTAAGTATTATACACCCCCACCATCATCATCCAGTGCCAGATCTGCGACAGACATCGGCGATCATGGTTTTCCATTCTTTCGTTTGCTCCGATGCTCTCAAAAATGCTACGTTTCCCTGATCTTTCCCTGTTACCCATTTGTTTAGGTTCCCCAAGTATGTTGTTCTGGGCCTACCCCTCCTCGCTTGCATAAAACAAAAATGTTTTATCTGCTCTATAAGAATCATAAGACTATTCAAAGTCGTCGTTAAGATATTTAAAATTTTTAATTGCATTCGAAAAAGCTTGAGATGTTATGAAACAACATTTTAAACGTAAAATTTCTCAAAATAGGCGCTGAGCAGATAAAACTTTGTAAATCTAGGGAAGAGGTTTGTATGATATTGGCAAGGAAAGAAACAGGCTACTTTTCTTTTATTTTACTCTGAGCGTCACAAATCCCTTCTTACAATAGTATTAGTATACTTTTCGACTAGTGAACATCATCACTAGGAACTAAGAAGACAAAATTCAAAATACTAAATGTTACTTCCATGCTTTCTTCAGTTTCCAAATGTGTAGGCCAAGAATAATAACTCAAGGGGAGGGGGGGTGATAGTAGAATACTGCTAAGATATTTTTGAACAGGATATAATAAAAACATCTTCAGTCTGAAATCTGAAACAGCAGAGATATTTTTGCAACTTACCTCCTTCAGTACTGCGGTCCGAAAGACCAATCCAAAATATATCTTGCATATTTCTGAAATAATACCATAACAATATTATTATGATACGATAAACACACTCCACTGTCTATTCGAAAACTTCAATTCTCTTTAGAATATAATATCATAGCTTTTATGTCACCAAATTAAGAGAGCTTTGCCAAAAAGCTTTAAAAGCCCAATGGTGTGAAGCCGCCTTCTATATTTAGAATTTCGGAAGAAAATGATGATGTGGTGTAGATTTAACTCCCCTGTAAACACTATTAAATTTCTGAAGATAAAAGTTGACACAGTTTCAAAAACTACTGTCTACGACAAAGAACAATATGTGAGTCATTCTGTTCTGTCAGTTTTAGCTGCGTCAAAAAAATGGTTTAGCTTCTGAAACTTACAAATTCATGCTGCCCACATTTTCTGGTTTCGTAGAGGGGGGGGGGGGAGAGGTTGTTGTTGTTGTTGTTGTTGTTGTTGTTGTTGTTGTTGTTGTTGTTGTTGTTGTCTCTTTCTTGTTGTGGGTTTTTCTTTTTTGTTGGTGTTTTTGTTCTTGTTGTTGTGATTGGGGGTTTTCTTTGTTCGTTTGTTCTTTGCTTGTTTGTTTGTTTTTTATTAGTGTGTTTGTTTGTTTTGGGGGAGGGGGTGTGTTGGCGCTGTACGCCTCAATCAACACAATTTAGATCAATCTGGAGGTGCGCTTACATCACACAAACATACACTCACACGCTTACACACACACACACACACACACACACACACACACACATTTACACACAACACACACACACACACACACACACACACACACACACACATTTACACACAACACACACAGAGACACACACAAAAACACACAAACATACACTCACACGCTTACACACATACAGACACAACTATAGTTCAACGTACTGGAGAGTATGGTTCAACATCCAGCCCTCGAAGGTCTTGCCCCGGATAGTGGCCAAGGCACCGCCGGTCCAGAGGCTGGCACAGTAATCTCTGGCATCTGTCCACGTCAGCATGTTCTCCGGACTCATTTGGAAGGCCTGCAGATAATAATAATAATAATAATAATAATAATAATAATAATAATAATAATAGTAATAATAATTTCTCTCTCTCTCTCTCCCTCTCTCTCTCTCTCTCTCTCTCTCTCTCTCTCTCTCTCTCTCTCTCTCTCTCTCTCTCTCTCTCTCTCTCCCTCCCTCCCTCTCTCTCTCCCTCTCTCTCTCTCTCCCTCTCTCTCTCTCTCTCTCTCTCTCTCTCTCTCTCACACATACACACACACACACACACACACACACACACACACACACACACACACACACACACACACACACACACACATACCCTTCTTCTGTCTCTGTCCTTTTGCCTTCAACTAGGATGCCTCTATAAAGTACGCCCAAACATTTCCCTCTTTCATTCCACGTTCACACAATTAAACTTCCTGTCAGCCTCTCGTAGAAATAAAATTGATAATCTTGCTAGACAAGCATCAATTTCTTTATAATTAGCCCCTTGGCCTGGCTCCCTCTTAGTCACTTCCTGTAACTACACATAATCTTAAGACCCTCTTCGTTAGGCCCATTTCCCTGCTAGTATACAGCGTTCATTTAGTTTTTCTCTCAGTTGCTCCTGAGGAAGCCCATGAGGCGAAACGTTGAGCCATTAAACAAATTTTACACATTTTTTATTGTTATGTTATTCATACAAGACTCTCCCTCTTACTCTGCTTTCTAGACAATGATGATGATGATGATGATGATGATGATGATGATGATGATGATGATGATGATGAAGAAGAAGAAGAAAAGAAAGGGGGGAGACGTTCTTGATAGTGATGATTAGGGCCAGGAAGCTACATTGCTCTCAAACATTTCTCTTACTTTATAGCAACGGTTCCAAACAGTGAACCAGCCAGTAGGACAGAGCAGCCTGGCTGTGGTGGTGGTGGTGGGCACTGGTGTGGTGTAGCCCTGTCTCGGATATTCACAGATGTAGCTCTGAGCTTGGTTACAGTTCTTGTTGACCCACAACCCAGCCGGTCGTTTCTTCTGCATAGCTACACAGGTGTTGTTCTCATTGCCTGGTGGACAGGAGGAAGAAAACGTGTATTGTAATAATAAATAACGTAAATCGTTCCTGTAGAGCCTACTCTAAACAAATCAACTGCTGTTCCAAACAGTGACAGTGCATGAGTCATCACCTGCTTGTATGGATAGTGGATGGGTTAAACGTCGCTTGTCTTGTGGTAAGGTGACCGGACTCTAACCGTCAGGTTGTGGGCTCGGGGGTTTGAGCCGCAGGCCCGATGTGAGTGTCCCTGGGAATAGCACTTTACATGAGTTTTCCTCACTTCATCCAGGTAACAATTGATAAACCGCTAAAGGCAGCGAAAGATCTTGTCAGTGAGTTAGTATTTTAGGGCCTTTAAATGGCAGCTTGCACTGTATGCTTCCCAGAAAGTTGAGGTTGCTGCTGAATGATATCATATATGCTGGGGCAATAATATAAAATATTGCGAAACGCATAGAGCTTGATGCTGAGCGGTATTTGCGCTTTAAAAAATGCTAGCTATTATTGTTTTTATTAGTATTATTATTAGTATTAGTACTATTATTATTATTATTATTATTATTATTATTATTATTATTATTATTATTATTGTTGTTGTTATTGTTATTATTATTATGTTATTATTATCATTATTATTATTATTATTAATATTATTATTTATTTTATTATTATTATTATTATTATTATCATTTATTATTATTACCAGCTTATTCAAACACAAAGGATTTCTTGTGTCTATGCTGCCATTTCATTTTTGTTTGTTTTGTTTTGGTAAGTGTTTTACGGCGCTCGCAACTACATAAGGTCATAAGAGAGCGTGGGACACATTAAACATTTTCAGTTGGTAGGAAATTTTGAATTTTGCACTGATGGAGGCCAATGGCTACTCTTATAGATTTTAGACCACCAAGGGATCTTTAACGTGCGCAACTTGCTCACTGGACCTCCGAAATTTTTCGCCCTTGTTCGAGGCTAGTTGTAAATCTTTCCTTCCAGAAGTTCAGGGATGTGGCTGAAAGACAGCAGTAAGAATGAGCTGAGGAGTAGCAGTAGAAAGGAGGCAGAAAGAATCAAGAGCCCAGTGGAGGAGACAAAGGAGGTGAGGGGGTGGGGGCAGAAAGTGGAGACGAAAGCAGACGACAGAATATTGCTGGAGAGAAGGAAAACAGGTGAAAAGAGACAATTTTTAGAAGAATTTTTTTCGGTCGCCACCAGGAATCGAACCCGGGACCTTTGAATGAGAGGCGAACACCTTAACCTTTAGGCCATGAGAGCCCCCCCCCCCCCCCCCCATTAAATTTACATTTTTATGCGACTTCCCATTGTACCTGTGTGAGATTTGTCCCAGGCTGTGAAGTCCACATCGAAAGGAGTGACCCAGGCGTAAGTCCAGTTGGTCTGTGCTGTCATGGACATGCCAATCCAGTACCCCACTCCAAGTTTTGGTACAATTTCAGCAGCTAAAAATGATTGTACATATCTGCAGGAGACAATAAAGGATTCTTATTGATTGTAAATAAACATTAAACGGCCATGTACCAGTAATATTTTAAGATCATTTTGGAGGTGTTCTTTTCCTACCCTTTCTGTCAAGGCTAGTCCCTTGCTGAGTGGGATACAGCATCCAAGTAGAAAAATAGAGATGCTCGGTACAATTAACTTCATTAGGCTGGAATCAAAACCAGGTCTTTTGTGAGTAACGGCCTTACCCAGATACTAGTATGTCACCCGAGTTGCATATCGCTACCTTAGAATTACTAAGTTCTATCTGCTCAGTATATCTTTCTGCTGGGATGTATCCCTCTCTGAACTGATCTGAAGCTAACCACCTGAATTACCTAAATTGTGTAGATGGGGGCGTAAAAGCAGTTTTAAAGTACTTACTTACTTTTACTTTACTTTTTCGTCCTCTGTTAATCGTCGAGGGGAGATGCAGTTTTCTATGATAGGACAGCTCCGAAGCTCTTCCAGTTCTAATATTATATTTTCTCAGGGTTTCCTTGACACCCTAGATCCACTTCTTGAGTGGCCTTCCCCTTCCTTTTTGCCTGAGTGCTTTTTTGTTGTAGGCTCGTACCCATGGCCAAACCATTTTATTCTCTGTCTTTCTATGCAATGCAGACAGGGCTCAATGCCGATAGCTGCTCTTACTTCTTCATTTCTCTGCCTGTCTCGTCTTGTAATGTTAAGGGTTTTGCGGAGACATTTCATTTAGCATGCAGTGATTTTGCTTTCATGGGTTTACTTAATGTCCAGGTCGGGCAATATTGAGGTGATATGTTGTCTCTTTGTGCCCATGGAGATGTTTAGATGAGATAGGAGGGGTGCGAGCTGGTAGGCGACAGCGTTGGCTTTTTGAGTTCCCATTTCTATTTCTCTGTTCATGAACCTTTTTTCAGAAAAAGTACTGCTTAAACTTCTTCACCTGTTTCAGTTGTCTACTATTGACATGGATGTTCAGGGGACTACGGGTTCGGCACACTTTCATTACTTCTATTTTGATTGTGCTCATTTTCATGTTAAATTTCTCGCAGCTATTTTTCGGTCCGGTAGTGAGATTTTGGAGGCTTTGTTGGTTTGGATGAATAAGACATTGGTCGTCTGCAAATAAAAGTTCACTTAGGCTTTATGGGCTTTGGTCTGCGTCTCGTGTTATTGAGTCTATACATATTCATAAACATGAGGGGAGTTAGAATGCATCCCTGTCGTACTCCAGATCTTACGATGAACCAGTCTGTATTACCTTCCTTTGTTCTTACTGAGCTGTTGCTGTTGGTGTATAAAGCTCTGGCATTACCTAACATATGTCCTCTGACGCCATACTTTTCGAGTGTCTTCCAGAGTTTTGCATGGTTTACTCTGTCAAAAGCCTTCTACTGGTCTATAATGACGATGTTGGATTCTTTGTTGTGTCCCATTGTCTTTTTTAAAGTATGAAAACCAAACAAGAACTCCATCATATCCAACGGGCACACCACTAAACATGTGTGCACTTATACTATTACCAAACGTACCACTTATACAATAACAACACAGCACATTACCACACTTGACAGAGAACTCACCTGTCGTTTACAGTGGCCAGGTTCCCACCGAAGCTCTTACAGTAGGCCTGGGCCTGAGCAAAGGTCTTAGCCGGTTGGTATACAAAGCTGTAACACATTGCCTCATACCCTATACCCTGTAGAGGAAAGAGAGAATCAGTGTAGAATCATGTGATGCAAAAAATCTAGTACTGAGCAAAGAGGTTATAGATCGAATTACAGGTCTTAGCTGTGACGTCAGGAGTGTCAAACTTGAGGGGCACCACGCCATTTCGGAGAGGAATAAAAGGCCAGTCGGTGCACAACAACTTTTCAATCACGGATTATGATAGTCTGCGAAGTCTTTTGATGTTGATTTCCTTTTTATGTGATTTGCCCATCGCTAAAATGTACTCATATGGATTTTTGTGATTGTTTACCTTTAAATGAGCTATATAATCTCCAAATAATTCAATTAAGGCATTTTACACGGTGAGACCACATGGGTGAGTGAAATTCAGAAAAAAATAAATGAGATGAATCTGATGATCACTTATTAAAATGAAAAACATAATTTCATTAAAAATCTTTTGCTGTGCGATGCTTAAACAGCTGAACACAACAAGGCGCTCGTATAGGCCCTCTGAATGACTGAGAAACTGCTAGAAGCTTCAGCTGCAACTCTTGAACACCTTCAAGCCTGGCTGAACGGAAAAGAACAACTGTTGATGTTGTTGAGATGAGAAGAAATACAAAGTAGTCAACCAGACGTAACTAACCACCAATAAGACCCGCGTAATGTTCTGTCTCATTTGCGGAACCGATGTCAAACAGCATAATGTGCAACAGCAGCAGCAGCAGCAGGGGTTCATGGATGATGGGGTATTGTGTAGCCAAACACCATTGCCAATCAACACCACTTTTAGAAAGTATTGTGACTATTTAAGATAGAACGGCTATTTATCCAAGCGTTGCATTTTAAAATGTTGCCAGTATATTATTTGTGTCCGATATTAAACAATGCTCTCAGGGTGTGCGCACAGGATCCATACAATGAGTGATTTTCAGTATCCCAGCCTACAATTAATTGCTAATTTTGAGACAATAGCGAATTGATTTATTCAATAATTAACCCAGTCTTTAACCCTCTCCATACTCTATGAAGACCTAGGCCTTGCATAAGTAGAAAGAGAGTGTAGACATAGACAATATGCCATAAAAGCAATCCATTTTGTAAGTATGAAATTGTCCATTTTCTTAACAAACTCAATTACTCACTTTGTCTCCCTTCACCCCTTCCCCACCCCACCCAGAAAAAACAAAAAATACCTTAAGTAACATCTTTCTGTTTACTTGTAGCCCACATTTAAGTGTAGTTATGTTTCACACAATCAGTCAGCAGGTGCGGTATTGTGTATGCATGTATTCTATATGATTAAACAACAACAGCAAACAAAAAGAAAACTTAAATAAAATGGAACTGAGCTTCAAACTCTATGAAGACCTAGGCGTTGCAAGGAACGCTTAGCGTGCCGGCGTTGTTTCTAATCCTCTCAAAAATGGCGACAAAGTGAACTGAGTGGGCCCGCACAGCCGTATTGAGTTTACTGCGACCTCTAGTACTGTTATAACCAACCTCTTTTGTACTGAGTCAAGTTTTGTTCTCTGTACCACGATAACAAAGATCAAAGTTTTACATTTATTTTTTTATTTAATAATAATGACATTTTCATGGGAATTAGTTCGCACACAACAACTATTGCATCATGCTGAAATCAGAGGGCGTCAATATAATGAAACTGAAGATACCAGCATGTTCGCGCCGTTTTGGCAATTTTTATCTATTTCTTTTATTTTGCTCTACAGGTTATTGTGGATTTTATTGGGGGGGGGGGTGATTAAAGGCACCAACAAATATACATTTTTAGTTTCTAAGAACTCTTTAGCTACGGGAGTCACCAAACTTTGGCAACCATTGCCTTGCTAACTTAACTCTTAGACGAGATGAACCCCAACGTTTTCAGTCGCAAAGATCTCTGCTTCCATTCAGAATAGATGGATATCTTTTCCATGAAAAGACAGACAAATGAATAAGCTTTATGACTATATCAACAACCCCACATGCACAAAACTGCTCAACATGCTATTATGGATTTTATTGAGGGGGGGGGGGTGATTAAAGGCACCAACAAATATAAATTTTTAGTTTCCAAAACTCTTTAGCTACTGGAGTCACCAAACTTTGGCAAACATTGTCTTGCTAACTGAACTCTTAGACGAGACGAACCCCACCTCTTTCAGTCGCAAATATCTCTGCTTCCATTCAAAATAGATGGGTACCTTTATCTTCGAAAGACAGATAGGTAAATAAGCTTTATGACTATATCAACAACTCCATTTGTGCAAAAGCCGACGAGCGCCTGATTCCACCACTTTGAAACACAATATATCAGTGACAGACGGCGCCATCGGCATCTATGGTGCACTCGTTAGGTGCTTCGCTGTCGAATAAATAAGACATGAGTTCGATTTCCGAGTGAGTACGCTGTATCCCTCTTAGCCCAAGTTGTCCCTGATAGGCAGGGTGAATGTTAAATGTGCAAGCTTATAAAAAAAAATTACAGTGTTAAAAGTAAAAGACATGTTGAATCAATAAAATTTTCATTTCGAAAAGAAGATGAATTGATCCTTCAGAATAATGATGGCCTAAGCAAAAAGGTTTTACTAGTTTACCTTAGTGCAGCCTTTAAAAATGTCTCTTTGAGCTGTGTTAAGGACGGCTTTGTTCTTTTTGCACACCGACAGTTTCGCCTTGATGGCACACTTAGCATCATTCCATGCGCCAGTCTGAAGAAAGAAAAACAGTGAGAATTGTTGAAGTGGTACTTAACAGTTAATTTGTATATATTACGATAAGGTAAATCCCTCCCCCCCCCCCTCTTTCCTTTTCTCTTACCTTCTCACTCTCTCCTTTCTCTCTCTCTCTCTCTCTCTCTCTCTCTCTCTCTCTCTCTCTCTCTCTCTCTCTCTATCTATCTATCTATCTATCTATCTATCTATCTATCTATCTATCTCTATCTATCTATCTATCTATCTATCTATCTATCTATCTATCTATCTATCTATCTATCTATCTATCTATCTATTTATCTATCTATCTATCTCATCTCAAAAGTGTGCCAGTGGGGGGGGGGGGGTGAAATTTTTTCCAGCCCGCTCAGTAACCATCTTTAGCATCAACTGTGGCTTACTGTCTACAAAACCAAAAAAGGAAGGAAAAACTCACTTTGGCGTACATGGCCACACAGTCCTCTCCGCCCAGGTTGTTGGGCTCATGCGGTGACCAGTTGGTGTATGTAATGGGCGTGCCGTCGTTCCAGACAAAACTGTTCTCCATGCCTACATCGTTCAGGCCCATCCACACATATTGGTTCGTGGCTGATCAAAAAGAAATTTATTTTACCATCCATGAAACTTATAACAATGGGTGAAAGGGTATTTGAATACCAAGGCCCCAAGATCTGGAAAGCTTTACCAAGTACTTTGAGAGAGATCAAATCTTTTGATTCATTCAAATGTCAGCTGAGATCGTTTCTGTTTTTAAATTAATAAGATGAATATTTGGAATAATTTTCTTTAGTCAGAACCCAACGTTTTATGTTACTGTTGTATGTTGTACTGTATTGTAAAGCGCTCCGAGCCTGTGTACTTTATTTGGGGTTGAGCGCTATATAAATGTCATTTATTACATCATCATTATTACATCAAAGGTATTCAGGACCCATGTTTTTCTCCATTTCATTGAAAACATTAATGATTGAACTATTCAATGAATGCATAAATGAATTACTTGATTAATTATTCAATTATCCACTTAGTTCTCCATTTCAATGAATGCATGAGTTGGCAAATGTTAATCAATCAATCAATCAGTCAGTCAGTCAATCAATCAATTAATAAAAATTCTAAAAATGAATGAATGTATTGATAACTTAATTCACAAGATTCAAGTCTACCTTCTCCTTCCACACTTTCTGCAAATAGCACTAGGAACAAAATATTGAGTTAGGTACTGTACCCCTGCAGTAGGCACACTGTTGCTATAGCAACGGTGGTCAGACAATTTGAAACCCGAGCCAGATACGGCAAAGGAAGTTATTCAAGTATTATGTAGACTACTATGGAACTAATCATTTGATAAATTTGGCAGTGAATGGATACATTTGATAAATCATTTGTGTAAGTAACTATTAGGTTGTTTTATATATGATGATAGATAAATTAATACATTATTTCATTACCTAATTGATCTGTGCTAATTATGCATGCGTAAATGAAATAATTAGTCAAATAGTGGGAATGGTATCTACATGACTGAAGAGAAACGTGAACAGAAAGGAAACAGGGGAATAAAGAAAGAAAGAAAGAAAAAAGAAAGAAAGAAAGAAAGAAAGAAAGAAAGAAAGAAAGAAAGAAAGAAAGAAAGAAAGAAAGAAAGAAAGAAAGAAATACTTTACAATAAGAAAATAAAAAGAGAACAAAAATAGAAAACGTTTTAAAAAGGCATTATACTCAACAGAACAAAGGGCTCTGCAACTAAAGACTAAAGATGGGGAAGATTCGGTATGATCATTGCGAGAGAAGAAAAAGGACAAAAAAGAGAAGTAAATGGTTCAGTGACGTAGAATAGCAATAATAAACAAAGAGGGGGGAGAGGTAAGGGGAAATTAATAAAGGTGTGAAAAGAAGATGTTTTAAATGTTAAGAACTTTAAGAAAAAGGAAAGAAGAAAAGGAGTAAGAAAGGAAAGAAAGCAAGAAAGAAGGCAAGAAAGAAAGAAAGAAGAAAAGAAAGAAAGAAAGAAAGAAAAGGAAAAGAAAGAAAAGGAAAAGAAAGAAAGAAAGAAAGAAAGAAAGAAAGAAAGAAAGAAAGAAAGAAAGAAAGAAAGAAAGAAAGAAAGAAAGAAAGAAAGAAAGAAGTAGACAATTAAAGAACTCACATTTTGGCAGAAGACTGAGAACAAACTTGTTCTCTGCCCCATCTGTGATGGCGACTAAGCTGGAATATTTGGTGCCACAGATGGTCCTCGCGTTGTCCCAAGACATGCCCCCTGCAGAGTACTGCATCTGGTAACATGAGCCTCTGAAACCTCGCCAGCCCTGCCCACAGCCCCACATCTTGTTTGCTGGATAGAGGGAAATAATAATAGTATAAAATAATAATATTTAGAAGAAGAAGAAGAAGAA
>NW_004797427.1:235239-240740 GCF_000002075.1 Aplysia californica | reverse complement strand
CCCCCCCTCACCCCCGAAAAATTAACAAAAAACACTACAGATACTTACTGGCTGGACTTGTTGCCGGAAGGGTGTTCTGAACTGCAAGAGAGAAAAGAATTTTTTTCAAATGAATCTTTTTTATCTGAATTAGCCGAAGATGGATTTTTTACATTTTTATCTCACGGGGTTGCTTTTTTTCTAATTTGGTTAAGCATAAGGTTAGGCTTTATCCAAGTCTTATACGACCTCAGCATGGCATCTTTAGTGTGACTTCTTGTTTTCTTTCCATTTTTCTCTGGATAAAAACAACAAAAATCTCTCTTTGTCTTTTTTTTCAGGATTTTTTAAAACTGATTCAGGCCGAAGCGCCGCTCACAGTCTCCTGTGTTTAGACACAGGGCCGGTCAGGATGGCTCTTATATATTGCTACTTTTCTTTATATCACTTTCCTCTTTTCTTCCATTACCACTTTCATTTCAACCCATTGAGGGGGTGGGGCATTGTTAATCTGAACATCTATATAAGCCACACATAGAGGTTTTATCAAATTTAGATATTTCTTTACTAACATTTTGTGAGACCACCCATGAGGTCCCGAAGCAGTCACTAATTGTTCGCGTCTTGAGTCAGAATTATTTTCGGTTTGAATCAGTTGACGTATCAAATAGTGATATTTTTCCAACTTCTTTACTAATTTACTTCAATGTGCCATAACAATAATTTACCTTTTGAAAAATCGTGTCTGTGTTTTCTTTCATGGTAATAATTTCTTTTGACACTTCGCAACCTCAGAATTACAAAGTTCTCTCTGACATTTTTAGCCATTATTAGTTACTAACACCACGAGGCCAGACACCAAATGTTCTATCTGCTCTATCAATATTGTAAGATTATTCGGAGTCATTATCAAGATATTCAAACATTTACATTAGAAAAAGCTTGACATGATGTGAAACAAACTCAAAATCTTTGACATCAAATTTCTCAAAACTAGGTACTGAGCAGATAGAAGTTTGTAATTTTGAGGTTAAAGGTGCATAGATCTGGCCACTCGAAAATTGCCAGTTTGTGGAGGCTCAACTACCCGACCCAGTGAAAATGGAAAATTATAGAAATTCAAACAAACACGCCTTATAATTTTTCTGTCTTCTGTATCAGCAGGAACAATGAAGGACAGCGGACAAAGCCAAAAGGACTCTTCTCACTCGAAACATTCTCCGGATTGCGTCGTGGAATGTTCGCACTATGTATGAAGCAGGAAAGAGTTCTCAATTGCCACAAGAGATAAAAAGATACAGTCAGCGAAACCCACTGGATACCGTGTGGACAGAAGCAGCTCAGCTGTGGGGAACATATTGTATTCTGGGAGAGAAGACAAGCATCATGCGGAGGGAGTTGGAATTATTTTTGAATAAGTATGCACAGAGGTAACTTAGAGGATGTGAACCATAGGGGGAGAAGATCATCATGGCTTCTTTCACTACAAAGAGTAAGAGCATCAACATGAACAGGAAGGATGTCAACAACATAATAGGAGATGCCAATGCCAAGATTGGTCAGGACAACGTTGGTTACGAGGGAATCATGGGACAACATGGCTTGGGACAAATGAATGAGAACGGTGGGCGATTTGCAAATATCTGTGCTTTCAACTATTTTGTCATTGGAGGCTCCGTTTTTCCCCCACAAGAGGATCCACAAGGCTATTTGGTTATCATCAGATGGAGTAACGGAGAACCATGTCGATCATTTTTGTATCTCTCGTAGGTTCAGGCGTTCACTGGAAGATGTCACAGTACAGAGAGGGGCAGACGTTGGATTGGATCATCATCTGCTGTTGGCAAAACACAAGCTTTGTCTTAAAAAGCACGGAAGCAGAACAGGAACCCAAAAAAAATGAAATTCCAAGTCAGTCTCTTAGATGGACACAGGAAAGAGGAGTTTCAACTGCAGTTGAGGAACAGCTTTCAACCCTTGGCGGATCTTGGCGAGGAGGATATGTAGGTGGAGGTACACTGGACCAAGGTTTTAAACAAAATGTATTTCAGCATGTCAAGAAATGCTCGGTTAGAAGAAATTGGAGCATAAGGAATGGATCAGCCAACGGCCATTGGATTTGATTAGCATTAGAAAAGAATCGAAAACAGAGACAAATGCAAGTAGAACAAGGGGATCAAAAGCGGACACATTGGAGCAGTAAAGGACAACAGCTAAAGATATAAAGAGATCACTAAGAAAAGACAAGGAGGAATTCATGAACAGGCTTGCAGAGAGTGCAGAGGCAGCAGCAGGAGGGAACATGCGAATGCTTGACCAGACTACAAAGACTCTTTCTGGAAAATATGAGAAAGCAGAAGTAACAGTAAAGGACCAGGGGGGGGGGGGGATCATTTTTGGAAAGGAAGCCCAGTCAAGACAATGGGTTGAGCATTACAACAGTCTCCTGAACAAACCACCACAAAGTTACCCGCCAAACATCCTGCTATCAAGAAATGAGTAACCAATCATCGAAACAAGAGATTATGGATGCCATTAAGAAGGGGAACAAGGGTAAAGCGGCCGGTTCTGATCAAATTCCACCTGAGACCATAAAACCAGATGTCATTTTGGCGGCAGACCTCCTTCTCCCACTCCTTACCAGGATCTGGAATGAGAGCAAATTCCCAAAGGATATGAAAGAAGGACATCTTGTGAAATTTCAAAAAAGGGGGATCTTAGCTACTGCTGCAACTACCGAGGAAACACTCTTCTCTCAATACCAGGTAAGGTCTTCAACAGAATCATTCTGGAGAGAATCAAGTCTGCAACGGATCCAAGACTTCGGGGTTAACAGGCTGGTTTTCGGAAATATCGGTAAACCACGGACCAGATTGCTACGCTGAGGATCATAGTGGAACAGTCCCTGGAGTAGAACTCCCAGTTGATCGTCAACTTTCTTGACCATGAGGAAGCTACTAAGGATCAGATGGAAAGACATGATCACAAACGAAGAAGTATTAAGAAGAACGAGACTGAGCCCTGTCAGAGATGAGGTTAGAGGAAGGTGTTGGCGATGGATTGGACACACTTTCAGAAAGGCAAACAGCTGCATAACAAGGAAAATGTTAGATTGGAACCCACAGGGTAAAAGATCTAGGGGAAGACCACATGGAACTTAGAGAAGAGTCACAAAAATGAATGTACAGAAAAGTGAGAAGACATGGAGTGACGTCAAGCGACTAGCCCATGATAGGAAAGGGTGGGAAGTGTTTGTTCAGGGTGAGAAAGGCAATGATGGTAATGATAGCGAGTAAAAGAGAAAAGGGTAATCTCTTTTTACAATTTTGCCATTATTAATGACACAAATATTATAAACGAAACAATATTTAAGAAACATCGATGTCATCACAGTACACTTGCATCTATATCTTTGTCTTTTCATTAAGTAAATTGAGATAGCATCACACAACGTTTTGTATATATCTAGCCTAACGTTTGTACCTTGTTTGCTGTATAAAACTATCACATCATAAGCCAAACTCTGATATAATAGTACTTCAAAAGCATGATAGCCTATGCACATAAAACAATATATTTAAATCAAAAGTCTTATCGTGGCAATGCTTCAGACAAGACTGATTTATAATTATACTAGCTGGCCCCAATTTCGATGAAAGGAATGATCGGTGCATTAATATCAACTGAAAGTCATTGGCCTACTACATTTACACTCTACTGGAATGGAGCAATAAATCTTGAGAGAAAAGTGAAACAGGTGTTTCCAAGTTGCCAAATATATAGATGTAATTGTATAAATTGATTCTCTATTCCGCTTTCGTGGTTGTACACTCCAGAATTCCAAATGTGTGGAAAAAGTGGGAACGGATAGTGAACGGAAACCTCACTTGTTTACAATGGCGTCTTAGAAGACGGACTTTCCAAAGAATCTGTTTTTACGATACAAAGCTTTTTGAAAACATCGGGGAAAGCAGTTGACGTGGATTTTTTTTTAAGTTAGGTCCAAGCAACATGGATGATGTGGACACCTGCAACGTTTCAAAGGTGTGGGTTAGGTAATAAGGGAGGAGTTTGTGCACAAAGCCTCCCAAGTCCACGTTATATATATATAGACTAGCTGGACCCCCTTTCGATGAAAGGAATGATCGGTGCATTAGCGCTATCGAATCAACTGAAAGTCATTGGCCTACTACTTCTACACTCTTCTGGAATGGAGCAATAAATCTTGAGACAAAAGTGACACACGTACTTCCAAGTTGCCCAATATGTCATAGAAATGTATAGATTGATTCTCTATTCTGCTTTCGAGGTTGTATACTCCATAATTTCAAAGGTATGGAACAGTACGCAAGGATAGTGAACGGAAACCTCACTTGTTTACAATGGCGTCTTAGAAGACAGACTTTCCCCATATTCTGTGTGGACGAAACCAAGCATTTTGGAAAAATCGGGGGAAGAAGTTTGACTCAAGTTTGAGTGAATCTTTTAAAGTTAGGTCCTAGCCTCCTGGAAGTTGTGGACGCCTGCAAAATTTCAAAAGGTGTGGGTTGGGTAATAAGGGAGGAGTTTGTGCACAAATCCTCCCAAGTCCACCTATAGTCTTATAGAGAGAGAGATTATTCGTTTTCTATTTGCTGTTGGTGTCAGAGGATGGCACATTGCTTCCGTCAGACTTTTCACATTTGAACAATTTGCTTTATCTGCATACAAAATATCCAATACACAAAGGACTTGAACCTTTTAAAATAGCTCAGATGTAAGTATTACAATTATTGGGGCTTCTTTCATACTGATCTATGGAGAGGGTAAGACAAGGCCATCTTGCTTATTACTAGACCAAATTTTACCAAATTTCCCACATATAACAAACATAGTAAGGAATCTTAAAATCCGCAATCAAATTTGAAAAAAAAAGTTTTGTTTCCATGGATACGGCGGCCATATTGCATTTTGATGACATGTCTTACGTAATGAATACAACACTTTAATGCTGATGGAAATGGAATGTTTTTTTCTTGCATGCGTGTTAACAAACATTAGATCTAAAGATTTGTCTGTTGTTGTTTTTTTCCTAAATGAATTTAAAAATCTTTTAAGAATTTTTTTCCTGAGATAGCATTCAAGTTCGCAAAAAATCCGTGAAAATCAACACTCCAGATACCACCAACAAAAATCTATTCGATATATCAAAAATTTAACAGACAAATTTTTAGTATTACGTCTTCTCTAAATCATGTGAGCATTTTATGAAGATTGGGTGAAAAATGGCGGAGTTTTTTTTTTTTTAAAGTATAGAGAAAAGTCGTGTTTTTGAGAAAACTGCCGATAAAGAAAACTAAATTTTGACTTTATGAGGAAATGGCGGTGGCGAACATCCCCGGTATGGGGGAAAATGTGGTTTTTTGGGGTTCTTACGCGATGAAATAGTTGTAGGAGAGGCTGAGGAAGCTAAAAATGCCTACAACTCAAATTCCATAATTTTGAGCAGAATTGGAACTTTGAGGGTGTAGCACTCCCCCCCC
>NW_004797427.1:232405-235139 GCF_000002075.1 Aplysia californica | reverse complement strand
CCCTAACCATATTTTCCCCCCCCGCCCTTCATATAAATAAACATTACTTTTTGTTGTTGGTAAAGCTTAAAGTACACACCAGTGGGAGCCTGACATATGAAACGAAGTCTGCTCTCACATACGCCATCGTTCCAGTGATTTTGTTTATCTGACACAAGCTCGGCACAGTTTTCGTTTCCACCTGAGTTATTCGGCTCTCCGGGAGTCCAGTAAGTGAAAGGTGTCTGCAAATATGATGAAAAGAGACCAAAAAAATATTATTAACAACAAAGTTCTAAATTTATATAAAATTATTAACAACAAAACTCCTAATTCATATAAAATTGTTAACAACATTCTTAATTCCTATAAGATTATTAGCAACAAGAAAGGGGGTGAAAGGAGACATGTTAGAAAAGAAACATTTTCCGTTGCCGTCAGGTTTCGAACCCGGTACCTATTGAATGAGACGCAAACACTGTACCTCCAGACCACAAGAGCCCACCTCCCGTATGACTGCACATTTAACTGCTTCAAAGAGCCTTTATGGGGAACATGCGGTTGTTGTTGGGGGGGGTTTTTTTTTGGGGGGGGGGGGGTTATGCGATGAAATAGTAGTAGGAGAGGCTGAGGAGGCTAAAAAGGAAGCTTCATAGAGACTAAATTTGCCGATAAGCCAAGACATCGTTTTGGAAATGTGGAAACTTCTGCGAAGAAATACCGTGAAAGCGAGCGTTTGTTCATTGCCCTCTTTTGTGAGTGTGCATTCCTCAAGTAGACTTTTACCAACAACTTCAAAGGTAGAACGTTTGCTAGTGTTGTTACCATTATCCTGGAGCCTAGAATACGAGCTGACAAGAAAAAGGTTCGCTCCAAGAAATGTTAATAACTTTCTTGTATATGACTCAGTTGAAATCAAAATTAACCGAAAGTTAGACTATACATCAGGATTATTTTTTTGTTTTTTTTAAATCAGTTGCTGTTGAACAACGGAAAGTTAATAAAGCAATTCATCCCTGTAAACTTGCTTCTCCATTCAGATCAGCAAACAAAATCTCCTATATCGCCTTGTGCATTATTTTGCTCGGGAATACGGGATAGATATCTGCCACAAACATACTTTTCCAAGCCAAAAGTCCATTTTGCAATGGGCTACAAATTTTGAAAGATTTTGGTTCATAGAAAGTAAGAAATTGAATTCTAAGCCCCGAGTAACACATGGAAGGCAGCCTGTAAGAATAACGCACTCTTGAAATGGTTAAGGTGGTCCGTGATTGGATTACTTCTGACCAATACCTTGTCATCTTATCTTGTTTCTTGGGTAGCTTTGGACTAGGATTTGTGATTATGAAGGCAGAAAGAACCAGCACTCCCAGGACGATAGGGCTGCTCCTCGTGACGCCAGAGCTGTTCTGGGCAAGGCCAATAACCATTATGTTTACAGGACAGCCTGTCCGACTGAGCACAATTGAACCCCAAAAGATCCGGACCTGAGTCCATCGGACTTTCACCATTAGGGGTGTTTGAAGGACACAATGAGTAGGAAAAACCTTCGAAAGCATCCAAGACTTGAGAGAAACCATCACGGAGGGCATGGTAGAGATTTTCCGCAAGCAGTGTCAACGCCTGATTGTCAATTTCACTCAACGTGTCAGAATGTTTTTTTCCTCGAAAGTGGGGGGTACCTGGAAGATATCTTGTAGCTTTGAGTCAGTCATATTCTAACATTATTAATATATAATAAATCCGGATGAATGTTCCACGTTTCTGCAAATGTTGGTGTGTTCACTTTTATACATAACGGTTTTATTGGCGTTCTGTTGGACAACCTTTTTTCTGTCCACCTGGTACATTAGGAATTATGTATACTGTTTGCTGCCGTGTTGTATTTCCACACTAAGAATAGAGTGTACTATAATATATTCTAAAGGACTTACCTTCACATCTTCATTGAGCCACTGAAACACACATCAATATATTATATAACCGTGATCTGTTTCCAAACTAAAAATCGAGTGTACTATAACAGATTCTAAAGGACATACCTTCACATCTTCATTGAGCCATTGAAACACACATCAATATAATTTATATAACCGTGATCTGTTTCCAAACTAAGAATCGAGTGTACTATAACAGATTCTAAAGGGCATACCTTCACATCTTCATTGAGCCATTGAAACACACATCAATATAATTTATATAACCGTGATCTGTTTCCAAACTAAGAATCGAGTGTACTATAACAGATTCTAAAGGACATACCTTCACATCATCATCGAGCCATTGAAACACGTTTTCTTTATGTCGATCGTGCAATCCAATCCAATACGTCGCCTTCTGCTTGTTCACCAAACCTGGAAGATAAACAGGAAGGCAACCACACGTTTAGATGAACATGATGAATAAATAGATAGGTAAATAGGTGATTATAAACATTGATAGGCAGGTCGATAGGTAGACAGACCGAGCAATGGAAGAATATGCATATCATATACGCGCGCACACACACACACACACACACTCGTACACACACATTTACACACATGCACACACATGCACACACACTTACACACACACACTTACACACACGTACACACACACTTACACACACATACACACACAAATACACACACACACACACATACACCCCCACGCACACACGCAAACACCACACATACACGCACGCACACACACTTACACACACTCACACACACACACACACACACACACACACACACACACATCCCTCTCC
>NW_004797427.1:229854-231328 GCF_000002075.1 Aplysia californica | reverse complement strand
ATCGCATTTCACATGTTGTAATTCTTTGCTCTAATGTCTTGTTCGTGGTCCATGTTTGGCATTGATAGGTGAGTGTAGGAATAAATGTAGTGTTGATTATTTTGTTGTCATGGGGATGTTAGGATGTTTCAGTGGTGGAGTAAGCCGGTAACTAACATTATTAGCCTTTTGTACTCGTGTTTCAATTTCTCTGTTCTGTCGCCCATCCTCTGTGAATATACCTCCGAGGTACCTAAATTCTTGGACCTGTCTGAGACTGTTTTTGATGATGTAAATCCTGATTGGTCCTGGATTTTTTCTTTCTTTCATTGTCTCCGTTTCGTTGATGTTGATCTTCATTTCGTAGTTGTTACATTCTTCATTTAATCTGGTGGTGTAGTGTTAGAAACTTCGTTCATCTTTGTGTGCCAGGCTTTGTCCATCAGCGAAGAGTAATTCATTTAGGGCGTCTAGTTCTGTGTTGGCCTCTTTTGTAGTTCTATCCTTATATATGATAAATAGTAGTGGTGATAGGACACAACCTTGTCTTACTCCGGATGTTATCTCGAACGATTCTGTGAGTCCCTCCGACGTTCTTACTGTACGTATACTGTTCTCGTAAATTGCATGGATTCCATCTAGAAGTTGGCCTCTTACAGTGTAGTTTTCGAGTTTTTTCCACAACTTGTTTCTGTTCACTCTGTCGAACGCTTTCTCCTGGTCGATAAACACTATATTTAGTTCTCTGTTGTGTTCTATTGCTCTTTTGCGCATTTATCGTAGGACAAATATTGCGTCTGTGCATCCTCTTCCCTTTCTAAATCCCATTTGGGCCTCACTCAGAAATTTTCAACTTTGTGTCTTGTTCGCCATTCCAATATCTTGGCGAACATCTTGCCCACATGGCTTAGCAGTGAAATGCCTCTAGATCTATACATTCCACGGTCTCTCCTACTGCCTTTCTTCTTCCAGATTGGAACTATGACCGCTTTTTGCCTGTCGCCGGGAACTTTCTGGAAGGTTTTTGTGAGCCAAGTTATTCTAACTTCACCACAGGCTAGGACGGTCTCCGTGGTGAGCTCATCTATTCCTGTGCTTCAGTTTTGTTTTTTGTTGCTTTTTTTTTGGGGGGGGGGCTGGTTTTAACTGCTTGTCTGACCTCTGATGGTAGGATAGTTGGTTCTTCTTTCTCTGGGTGATTTGGCTTGCATCAGTCCGTTTCTTTCTTTCATTGTTCTTTTAGCAATAAATAATCCTCTGTCGGCTTGCTAGGCCTGTCACAGTTTCACAAGAGCCCCGTTAGCCTGCAACTTTTCGGGTGACCCGGGTTCTCCTTCACGGCTAGCGTGACGCCTCGGTGGCATAAAGCCACACTGTACTTCGTTGAACCCAGCAATCCCCTACTTTGTCCAGTTGGTAGTAATAATAAAAATAACAATGACAATAAAATAATTGTAGTTATAATTATAATAACAATAATAATAATAACAACAGC
>NW_004797427.1:227122-228927 GCF_000002075.1 Aplysia californica | reverse complement strand
AACAACAACAACAACAACAACAACAACAACAACAACAACAACAACAACAACAAGACAAACAGGAGTTTAGACATTATTGTCTTTTCACTCTTCTCGCTCTTCTACATTTGTAACTATATCTAAAAATTTTCTTTCACAAATACATTATGCATATTTTGAAGTCAGTTTCAACTCATTCGGTGCTACTGACGAGATTGCTTGCAACACATCCTGTACATGTTCCATTCTTACTGTCAATACAAACTCAAAATAAAGCAGTCAAAAATCAATTGAGCCCACAGCTTCCATAATCTTCTAAATCAATTTCAGAGCACATAGGCAGGAAGGAATGTCACATGTCCCAAATCATATACAGGACATTATTGGAGTTGTCCGATAAAACCAAAATCTGGGAGAACGCCGGGCCCTCTTCGGTCTGGCCAGGTTTTTGGTTTAGAGAGGTTGCTCCAATAAAACGAAAAAGTCAGACTCGGAATTTTACTCTTCTTTCGGATTAGCCGTCTTCAGTTCTCCTTCTTTGCACTATCAATATCATCACCATTCTTTCACTTACTTGTGGCCATGTACACACAGTCCATCTTGGTAGCATTTGGTGTAGGTTCTTTGCCTCCCCACCACCACCGCCAGCTTCCATATGGCTGGCCATTACTCCACGTCCACACATTTTTGTTTGCGTCTGAAATATCGCAATACGTTCTTGTTTTTAAAATGACAAATATGGACTTACTGACTGACTGAATCGCGCAAACAACAGCTGCGCTGTCAAAAATGAAGCCTATTTGGAGGGACAGAAACATCACGCACAACTCCAAAATCGGACTAATGCGCTCACTGGTCATCTCAATATTTTATACGCCTGCGAGTCGTGGACACTGACAGCAGAATTAGAGAGAAAAAATTCAGACAACAGAGATGAGATGTTACCGCAGACTCTTTGACAGCTCGTACAAAGACCACGTTTCAAATGATGATGTACGAAATAGAATCACCAACGCAGTGGGGCAGCATGAAGATCTACTGACCACAGTGAAGAGACGAAAATTAAAATGGTTTGGGCATGTCACTAGATCCACAGGACTTGCCAAAACAATACTACAAAGAACCGTACAAGGAAAGAGAAAGACAGGAAGGCAGAGAAGGAGATGAGAGGACAATATTACAGAGTGGACAGAAAAGACGATGGGTGACAATCTGAGGAAAGCAGAGGACAAAGATAGATGGCGAGAGCTGGTTTTCAGATGCAGTGGTGCCCCCACGGTTGCCCCAACCACGGGATAGAAGGAGAAGAACAAGAATCCCTAGATTAAGACAATGCCACAATCCCAACATAGATTCCAACCCTTCACTCTTTAACAATCGGGAATGATAGGGTCATTCCTGATTTGACTCTCAGTCCTGGGTCAACGTTCTGTACAACCGCCCCCCTCCTAAAAAAAAAAGAAAAATAATTATGTTTCCACTGCCTGCAAGACTGTGGCGTTTACAAAGAACAAAGTTACCGCCCTGACAGACGATGTGTTTCAAGCTTTTGGTGGACAACTATTGCAGTCATGTACCAAGTTCATTAATGCGTGTGAATATTTGGAGGAAATTGAGAAAAATATCCCAGACTCAATTCTGAACCCAGCGTCTTACTTGTGCTTCCCAGATCAAGTTTGTACCATCCACTGCACGTAACAGAACCGTTTGTCAAAATCCATCTTTGATTGGCTGATACATGATTTGATACTGTCAGATTTTTCTTCACGTTGGGGAAATGCTTGAGGAGGGGGGGGGTGAGAGAGAGAGAGAGAGTGAGAGAGAGA
>NW_004797427.1:220410-226176 GCF_000002075.1 Aplysia californica | reverse complement strand
GGGATTGCAACTAAGTCTTACAGGGAGAGGAATCGACGTGTGCAACACCCGTTATCACAGTAGAGGGAGGGAGGGAGGGGGGGAGGGGGGGGCTACAGTCGGGATTGCAACTAAGTCTTACAGGGAGAGGAATCGACGTGAGCAACCGTCTTGAACTTGAAGCACAAAGACACGAGGGCAAGAGTTATACTTTACTTTTACAACAAAATCTTCCACTTACGATGTGTCTGTAGCCAGGTATCCACCTTTTTGTTTGCAGAAGTTCACAGCGTCATTGTAGGTCTTCTTCTGGCCCGAAAAGAGTTTAAAACACTGTGCTGTAGTTCCATTGCCGACTGTGATCCATCCACTGTGACAGGCACCCTCTGAAGGAGAAAAACTTTGAAGCTACAGGTGGTTGGGTATTCTAAGAACTACGAGTTGCTTTGGCTTTAAATACTGTAGCACGACAATAAGCAAGGGGCCAAGAGGACAATCAAGTTACTACACACAACTGCAAGATCGTTCTTTTAACAGTGTGTGTTTGGAAGGGGGGGGGGGATCCCGCCTAGCTAGGCCCATCGCATGTTGCCTGCAAGTTGTTATAAATGGACAGACAGAAAGACAGACAGACAGACAGATAGACAGATAGACAGATAGACAGGGGGTGGAGACAATCAAACTCTCTGCCTTATCTTTAGGGATAGAATTCGAGGAACACTGTGGCCTACCGGAACGCATTTGATGGTTCAATAATATTATAGTCTCTGTGGAATCCTCTCCATTCAAAGACCTTTGTCCTCCTGCCGGTAGTGTTAACATTAACATAAACCCCATTTTAAAGTGATCTCATTCTGTCATAAATGTCTGCTGTTGAACTGCCTCTAACTGTTTAAAATAATTTTAGTACGGCAAGTTGCTTGAAGAGAAGCTCTTGGGAGGTTTCATTTTTAACCCTGACCACTGGACCTAACCATATGCTATTGTGAGTGACAATGACGTTGTCAATAACAGAAACTTTATGTGGTGGTAGCAAACAGTTTACAAGCATCTTATTCTACTGGAGGCCTAGACAGTGACGTCATCCATGTAAACGAACGGGTACAGTGGATGCCCCAAAGAGGTTATAAATAGAACTAGAGATCTTAGCTGTGACGTCACGAGCGTCAAACTTGAGGGGCGTGCCGCCATTCCGGAAAGGAATAAAAGGTCAGTCAGTGCACAGCAACATTTTTTCAATCCCGGATTAATGAGACTCTGCGAAGTTGTTGTTTTTTTTCATGTTGATTTCTTTTCCATGTGATTTGCCTATCGCTGAAATGTAGGCCCTACTTGTACGGATGTTTGTGATTGCTTACTTTTAAATGAGCCAGATAATCTTTTAATAATGAAAACCTTTTACACCTGAGTAATTTTTATTTTCAATAAATGAGATGGACTTGATGATCACTTATTGAAATAAAAACATAATTTTATTAAAATCTTTTCCTGTGCGATGCTCAAACAGTATGTCTAGATTTAGCACAGCTGACCACAGCAAGGCGCTCGTATAGGCGCCCTGAATGACTGAGAAACTGCTAGAAGCTTCAGCTGCAACTTTAGCACATTTTCAAGACTGGCTGAACGAAAAAGAACCACAGTCGATGTTGTTGAGATGAGAGAAGATAAAGTAGCCAACCAGGCGTAACTACTCACCAATAAGACAGGCGTAATATTCTGTCTCATTTGCGGAACCGATGTCAAACAGCTTGTGCAACAGCAGCGGCAGCAGGGGTTCATAGGTGATGGGGTGTTGTGTAGCCAAACACCATTGCCAATCAACACCAAATTAAGAAAATATTGCGAACGTTTAAGATAAACAAGCTATTTATCTAAGTGTTGCATTTTAAAATGTTGTCATTATATAATTATTTGTGCCCGATATTAAACAACGCTCCTTTGGATGTGCGCAAAAAGATCCATGCAATTTGCAGTATCCCAGCTAACAATTATATTGCTCATTTTGAGACAATAACAAATTAATATATTAAATAATTAACCCAGTCTTATCCCCTTTCATACTCAATGAAGACCTTGGCTTTGCATCCGTAGAATGAGAGTGTAGACAAAATGACATAAAATCAATCCATTTTGTAAGTATGAAATGTATGAAATAGTCCCTTTTTTAACAAACTCAATTACTCACTTTGTCCCCCTCCGCCCCTCCCCCCCCCCCCTCCCCCACCCCATCCGGGAAAAACAAACAATATCTCATAGTGTATCTCTCTGTTCATTTGTAGCCCACATTTAAGTGCATGTGTTCTCACAATTGGTCAGCAAGTGCGGAATTGTGTTTGCGTGTATGCTATATGATTAAAGAACAACAACAAACAAAAAGGAAACTTGAAATAAAATTAAACTGAGCTTCAAACTCTATGAAGACCAAGGCGCTGTTTCTAATCATCAAAAAAATGACGACAAAGCGAGCTCAGTTGGCCCACACAGCCGTAGTGAGTTTACATGGGTGACGTCATAGCTGTACCTCTAGAACCATTATAACCTCTTTGGGGTGCCCACTCTGAGACGCTGAGCGTTCATTCCGGTAAGGGCAGAACCAGTAACCGTCACATCGCGCGTCCCTGGCAACGCCTACAGTGCATAAGTTCTTTTATTGAGTATGAAATGTTGAGTTTCAAGTTGTTTTTTTCAAGGTTGTCATTCTGCTAATGTGTAACGTACATGAATACACAATGTCCCACAAACGGATCTATTTTTGGAAACATAAGTAAACTGAAATGTGTGTTATAATGAACAATTTAAAAAATGCCGATGACAGTTTTAATAGAGGATTTTGAAAATGGCCTGCGATTTCTTCTACATGCTCAGGTAACGGAAGGTGAATGTAAAGATTCATTGTTGAGTGGGAAAATAGAGATGTCATGGTAATATAAAGCATCGGTAAATCCTATTTGTTATCTCATAAGCAAAGGTGAAAATATCAAACAATTCACAGTTTAAATGTCTAGGATATGTTATTATATGCGATGCCAAATCTTCCACGGAAATAAAAAAACAAAGAAGATCAACGGCTGAAGATAGTTTCAATAAAATGAGCCTTAAAAATAGAAACCTCAAAGCCAACCAAAATAACCGTTCTAAACAGCTATGGGTGGTCAACCCGTGTATACAGCTGTGAAGGCGAGACAATCACTTGAGAACGGAAAACTAAAACAATATAAGCAACTGGAATGTGGTTTCTTAAGGGACACTAGGTACAGCTGCAGTGAACCTTTTTGTGTAGGCTCTAAATTAAGTATACTGGGATTCCCAATAACCAATATAGGTCAAGAAATAGAAACACACTATCCCTATATGATTTCACTGTCAATTTTCTGAATTCTTTAGATGCAAAGGGTTCGACAGACCAAAATTCGCGCAAATTCTATGCTGCGATTCTGAAAATAGAAATAGTCATACAAAGTGGGGTTGAGCTGTGACAAATACTTTCAGAAATATCTCTGCATAGGTGACCCACCCCCCTACGAAAATCATAGTTTTGAGATAACAGGGGGAAAAAACGAATTCATACTGGTCTATTTCAACACAATGTTAAAAATATGGCATATGTGAGGACTTTATAGATGTTTTAGACATTTGAAAATATTTCCAATCGATAAAGCAGATGTTGCTCTATTAAAATAATCAAAAATCAAAAAATCGGATTTGGATACCAAAATCGACTTTTTATGGCATTTGGCAACTGCTGTGGTATACGTTTAGAGACTGTTAAGAATTTCTTGAAAGGAAAAGAAATCAAATGGGATAGTACTTGGAGAAGCCCATGTAGGCCGCTCAGTGATGAAAAAAAATTAGAAAGAGACAAATGCAGTTCTTGGGGGCACTTGAATAGACATAACAGCCTTGAATATCTAGCTCTCCCTGGCGAAATTGTGGGCAAACGAGGCAGGAGTGAACCTAGAGCAATCTACTTGGTGGGCCTAAACAGACGGGTAACGAGGAAAGATCAGGATAATTTTTGTTTGTCCTTCATTTTTTAGAGCATCACTTGCTGATGATTAATCATCACTGTTTGGTTTAGAGATAAAAAGCACCCAAGACTCTCAGACACATAAGTTGTATACCTAGGCTCTCACACTGGCGACCCGCCCACCAAAGAGGCCTCCTGCAGGACAATATTATTTATTGAGGCCCCTATTTCTGCCTTCATTTTTACAGGTACAGAACGGGATGTGTAGTTTTACAAATTTTAATGGAGAGTCAAATAAAAAGTTAATGTAGTTGCCAAGAAAACAACAGTAGTTTTAAAGATAATGAGGAAGTTATTATCAAAACTGTATTTTTATAAAAATTGACTTGGGGGTCCCTGCAAAGAATTTGTTTTCTTAGTAACAACATCAAGTTGTTGTTGTTGTTTTTTGCAAAATTGTAAAAACTGCATATACTGTACTTGTAAAAAATAAAGGCTGACTTGACACCAAAGCTTGGTATCAGTGCGCGTCTCCCCCACGCCAAACGGGACTGGACTATGTAAGAGGAAGAGCTGCCAAGTCTCTCTCTACAAGGAGTAAGTAAGAGAAGCCTATGTTCTGAAGAATCGATCTTGTTCTAAACTGCTATATGGACAGACTGGTGAAATGGTGAAATGGTATGGGCTTAACGCCCCTATCAACACTATTAGGTTATTTAAGAGGCGGGGCCTCCTAGTTTTACGTCCGCCTCCGAAAGGACCGAGCTACATGGGAAATTCGAGTAAAGTGTCTTTCCTAAGCACACAACGTCGGACCGAGCTGAGGCTCGAACCCCCAAACCCGCAATTTCACGAATACGAGTCCCTTATCCTAACCACTAGGCTACCGACGCCCCTGGACAGTTTGGGAAGATCAGATCAGTCGTACTTTTTTCAATACCTGAAACATTTTTTGTGGAATACAAGATACAGCCCAGACTCGTTCAGACTTTACCTCCAATGGCTGCCGGGTAATTTGAGTGTAAGATTCCAAAAGCAGACAATAAAGTTATCTTTTTAACAACAGCTTTCCGTGTTTAGACAACATACTGTAACATTTTCAGTCCTGATAAAAGTAATGAACACTTACGTGCCGAATGGAAAATTACAAAACTGCAGAAAACTGCCAAAACCAGCGAAGGTAACGACGGTGACATGACGAGACGACGATGACGACAGCGAAGACAACTTAGAGAATGTCACTGAGGATGCCAAGGCGGTAGACTACCACCCTCTGCTGCAAGAGCAGTGACAACAAACACCAACAGTATCAACAACAGCAACGCCTGCTGTTTGATATGAGAAGTTGTCAAGTCAAAGAAAGATTCAGATGTTCGTGGCTGCACTGTACATTTATATGAGCAGGCCTTATCTCCTGTTGGTCAAAGATTTGGACATCTGAAATTGAAGACACCGGAGATATCGTGTGGTTGCACAAGGTCTACAAGTATATTCGAAAAAAAATTAACTGAGATTTTTTACTGCATGCTTAAGATGATACGCCAAGTGCTTTAATATCAACAGAAACCGAGATGTCCCGGCCACAACCGCCTCCTCTCTCATAATCAAATTCAAAAACATAAAAATAAAAACTTCAGTCCCAAAACAAAGGACCTATGTTGTCTCGTAGATAAAAGAAAGAGGATTGATCTGATAAACCGTGATCCGTTGGGGTTCCTGGGAGGTTAAAAGTTGGGCCACTGATATGCTGTCACTTAGAAATAATTATTGTCGGACGTGCAAAAAAAAAGAAATGTTTTTCGAAAGAGGTTCCTCCCCCC